>NC_037672.1:774918-972219 GCF_003255815.1 Theropithecus gelada
TGCAAGCTCCGCCTCCCGGGTTTTTACGCCATTCTCCTGCCTCAGCCTCCCGAGTAGCCAGGACTACAGGCGCCCGCCACCTCGCCCGGCTAGTTTTTTTTCGTATTTTTTAGTAGAGACGGGGTTTCACCGTGTTAGCCAGGATGGTCTCGAACTCCTGACCTCGTGATCCGCCCGTCTCGGCCTCCCAAAGTGCTGGGATTACAGGCTTGAGCCACCGCGCCCGGCCTCTTTTTTTTTTTAAGACGGAGTCTTGCTCTGTCACCCAGGCTGGAGTGTAGTGGTGCAGTCTCCGCTCACTGCAACCTCTGCCTCCCGGTTTCAGGCAATTCTCCTGCCTCAACCTCCCAAGTAGCTGGGATTACAGGCGCCTGCCACCAGGCCCAGCTAACTTTTGTATTTTTAGTAGAGATGGTGTTTCACCACGTTGGCCAGGCTGGTCTTGAACTTCTGACCTCGTGACCCACCTGCCTCGGCCTCCCAAAGTGCTGGGATTACAGGCGTGAGTCACTGTGCCCGGCCAAAAATATTCTTAAATGAAGTGATGAGTGATTTCAAAACAATGCAGTATCTCAATTTTCCCAATGATTTTCTCATATCATTTCTTTATACTTTTCTGTATTATTTGAATTCTCTTCCTAGCCTGGGAAACATGGTGGGACCCTGTCTTAAAAAAAAAAATTAACCAAGTGTGGTGGTGCACACGTATAGTCCCAGTCACTCAAGAGGCTAAGGTAGAAGGCTCACTTGAGCCCAGGAAGTTGCGGCTGCAGTGAGCTGTGATCACTCCACTGCACTCCAGCCCGGACGACAGAGCGAGACCCCATCTCAAAAATTGCAAAGACCAAAAGATGGAAGAGGAGTAGGATGAGTATAAAGTGCACAGAACTGTCGAAAGTGTGCTGGCAAGGACTGGAAATACACTGCATCATCTTCCACTCTGACAATTAGAGCTTACGTCATGTTTTCAAAGAGCACGCACATTCCAAAGCACTGCAGAGGTTTTAAAGAGAAAACGTGGTCCCTAAGTTAAGTTAAAATAAATGAAACAGCAAGAAAGCATTTAAAAAGGCAACAATGAAGATGACAGAGGTTAGATCACATACGTTGGTCGAAACAGTGCACATTAAACAGAAGCATTAAGGCTCCAATGAGATAAAAAATGAAATCCAACTCCATGTATTTCTGAATGGCAACCCACATAAAGCGACAGAAATGTTAAAGGCTCAGCAGGTGCATACTGGGTGAACGTAAAAAAAAAAAAAAAAAAAAAAATCAGGCCGGGCGTGGTGGCTCACGCCTGTAATCCCAGCACCTTGGGAGGCCAAGGCAGGTGGATTGACTGAGTTCAGGAATTCGAGACCAGGCTGGGCAACACAGTGAAACCCTGTCTCTACTAAAATACAAAAAAAAAAAAAAAATTAGCCAGGCATGGTGGTGGGCATCTGTAGTCCCAGCTACTCAGGAGGCTGAGGCAGGAGAATCACTTGAACCCAGGAGGCAGAGGTTACATGAACTGAGCCGAGATGGCGCCACTGCACTCCAGCCTGGGCAACAGAGCAAGACTCCATCTCAAAAAAAAGAAAAAAAAGAAAAAAAGAAAAAAAGAAAAAAAAAATCAGTCCAAGGAGACTCCTAGGCAAAAATTAAAACAAGACCCAGCATAATCAGGATAGTTTAATATTAATTAAGAGAAAAATTTTAAGTAAGGATGAAGCGTCAGGAATCCCTACACACTGATCACCTCGTGGGAGCAGATGATCTGCAGTGACAGCCTCATTCCCCTGCGCCCCCTTGGCCATGAGGACCCCCTCCAGGCCCTGGGGCTCCCTTCCCCTCCACTTCCACCAGCCGCGAGGGGAGGTCCTGGGCACCCTGGACATGGTAACTCAGTATTTTCCCCATCCGGTGTCAAGGAATAAACCAGCATCCGAGAAGCCAAGTCCCACACGGGACACTGGAGGCGCCGCTGCCCTCGGGGCTGGCTCACTGTCCACCTGTCATCCCTGAGCGCATTGGGCAAGGTCAGAAGAATGACCACAGTGAATTTGGTATAAAAGAAAGTTGGCTTTCGGCTCCTGTTCTTGCATTGCAGACAAGCCCACACCCCTCCTGAGAGCTGGGTGCCCAGCCTGGTGCTCGAGAGGCCCCAGTGCAGCTGAGCACAAGTCCAAGCCAAGCCCGGCGCGCCCCAGCCCTCGGGCGGTGGAGAGGGGAGGCACGGAGGCGCTGGAGATGTGTTGTAGTGCCGGGCCGTGCCTGCCTGACCTGCTCACCTGCTGACACCCAGGGGCCCTGGGCCTGACTGGCCGCCACCGCCTTGCCTTGTCAAGCTGACTGTGGACCAGCCCCAGCCCCGCCACGTGCCTCAACTGCCACCGTCTCAGAGAGGCTGACGCGGTGGCCTCACAGGTCCCCGGGCCCCGTGTCCGATACACGTCCTGATTTCCTGCAGTGCTTCCTCCGTTTCGCACCCACGTTGACGTGCCACAAACACCTCTTCTCTCCTCAGCAACTCTGGTGGCTTTGCAGATCTTCATTAGCTCGCCTGGGATCAGACACTGGCCTGCGCTGGGGCCGGGGTCCTGCAATCATGGCTGCGGGCACTGCTGTCCTTGCCTGCGGAGCCGAGTGCCACGCTCTCTGAGCGAGCACCTGGTCCTGGCTTTCAGGAGGGGACACGTGGAGACAGAGGCGAGGTGGACGTGCCACTGAGTGACCCAAGCAGAGCCAAGATCAGTGGCAGATGGCGCAGCTGTCGGTTTCCAGGACAGTTGTAATCCTCGTCCCTCATTCGGCCTCTTCCGGTCACTCACATGGTGTGGGTTTCCTGGCCTCAGCAGTGCGGATGCGGGGGCCCCGGCCTCGGGCTGCCCTGGGCACCTCTTTTGCTAAGGTGGATCAGGGCCAAGGACGATGACTCCGGGTGTTGTGAGTCCTGAGGAGGGGCCCGATGAGGGTCTTCACGTGCCTCTCCAGCCTGCACGCAAGGGTCGGGCATTCCCACCAGGGCAAGGCTGCCAGGCTCCCTCAGAAACATCAGGGCAGGTGCAGGCCAAGGAGCAACCAGCCGTGCCAACAGGCCCCGTTCCTGCAGAACTGAGAGGTGCCGGCCTGGCCGCCAGCCCCATCATACCAGCTGCTCCAGGGTGTGACCCCACAGCCTTCACCCTCCTGGCCTCAGTCTGCACAAGGCACCCTCGGCCCCGAGGGAAAGCCCAGGCTTGGAGCCAACCCCTCCTGCCTTGAGAACAAAGGGGACCCGGTGGGCAAAATGGGGGATCTCTCCCCACCCTGCTGGGCTGGCCATGCTGCGAAAAGCAAGCCAGAGGCCTCAGTCCCTGCAGGGACAGAGAGGCAATGTTCACCCTGATGCGTAGAGGGAAGCACAGCCTGGAGACCCAGTGTCCCCGAGGCCCCCAGCTGCTGGGTGGGGACCGCGCTGGGGAACAGCAGCACAGGCAGGTCGGGGGGCTGGGGAGACTCTGGGCCAGAAAGGGGTTCCTCTGTCCCTCGGGCAGGATGAGGGTCCGCTGGGCAGTCCCCAGCCGGCAGCAGGGACCCTGTACTCCGGATCTTTGCCCACCTACAGCAGGAGCCCCACTGTCCCAAGGACAGTGCTGGACTGGATGGTGGAGCTGGAGGGTGGGGCCTCGCCTCATCCTGGGGGACCGCCTAGGTGAGGGGCCGCCGGGCACTCAGTGTCCCCCTCGTCTGATCTCTGTGTGGACCAGGAGACCCAGGTTCTTTGAAGTTTGGCAGCATTAGATTTGCCTGGACTCAATGTTCATTCTGAAGCTTTCATCAGTTCCTTGTTCTGTCTGACATCCCAGCATTAAACGCTCGCGCTCCCCACGCGAGTCCAGCAGCGTCTGATGGCAGCAAAGCGTGACTGAAGTAGTCCTGTCAGGAGCTGTTGAAACAAACGTTCTAACCCCAACAGGAACGTCTTGCCAATCAATGAGGCAAAAACATAAATAACGTTGTCAGTTGAAGTGCATAATATCCGTTTTATTCCCAAGTTGGGGCTGAAGTATTTATAATTGAGTTGCAGCTTAATCAACCAAGAGTGTCCTCTCCGGATGAAAGGACTGCCCTTCATGGTTTCGGGAGGAAAGGCAGTTTCTCTGAAGTGTCCTTCCAGCCTCCCAGAAATCTGGGGTAAGAGGCATCTCTGCTGAACCCAGCAACGTGAATGAGCGCTCTCCTGACCACACGGCGTTTGTGAAGTCTGTTCTGAATGAGTGTTGGTATTTTACTGTCAGGTGTTTGCCAACTGCCTTTCAAGCACGTGCCTTGTTCCAAGGTGTCAGCCTGGGAAGGACACGCTGCTGGCGAATCACTGTCTAGGGCTTCTGCACCTCGAAGCCAAGTCTCCCCAAGTTGGGTGTGAATCAGGTACTGTGGGAGGCCTGCCCAACACCCGGCCCTTGTTTGGAGGAGGATGGGCCCACCTTGGCCCCCACCTTCCTCTTCTAGCTGTGGCGAGTAAATGGAAACCCTCCGTGAGAGTCCATAAAGACCACCACTAAACAGATGAAGGGGTTGCCCCTTAGCTCCTCTCTTTCCTTCCCTGACTATGGATGCAATGCTGGAGCAGCAGCAGCCACTTTGAGACTGTGAGGAGTGGCTCAGAATGCAAGATCCACTGAGGATGAAGGTGGCACCTGATGGCACCAGGTCCCCAGTGGCATTGCTGAGCAGCTGGGCCACCTCCTGACGCATCATCACCCCAATTCAAGCCCCTCTCACTCTGATTGTTACTTGCAGCCAAAAGCATCTTCCCCACGTGGAATTCAAGAGCTTCTCCTCTGGATCTGCTGCTGTCCCTGCAGCTCAGCCCAGCCTGCAGCACCACCGTCCTCCCAGACCCAGCTCAGCCCAGCCTGCAGCTCCACCGTCCTCCCAGACCCAGCTCAGCCCAGCCTGCAGCTCCACCGTCCTCCCAGACCCAGCTCAGCCCAGCCTGCAGCTCCACCACCATCCCAGACCCAGCTCAGCCCAGCCTGTAGTTCCACCGTCCTCCCAGACCCAGCTCAGCCAGCCTGCAGCTCCACCGTCCTCCCAGGTCCAGCTCAGCCCAGCCTGCAGCTCCACCGTCCTCCCAGGTCCAGCTCAGCCCAGCCTGGAGCTCCACCACCAGCCCAGACCCAGCTCAGCCCAGCCTGCAGCTCCACCGTCCTCCCAGGTCCAGCTCAGCCCAGCCTGCAGCTCCACCGTCCTCCCAGGTCCAGCTCAGCCCAGCCTGCAGCTCCACCACCATCCTAGACCCAGCTCAGCCCAGCCTGCAGTTCCACCATCCTCCTAGGTCCAGCTCAGCCCAGCCTGCAGCTTCACTGTCCTCCCAGGTCCAGAGAGCCTGGTCAGTGGCCCAGTGGGGCAGGAACTGGCAGAATTCCCCATTGCCTCAACCATCGGCAGCCTGTGGGGTCCCCAATGAACAGAGAAGGCTAAGCTCTAAACTGGGCAAGAAGAGAGAAGCAGGGGAGCCAGAGGGACCTCTGTCTGGGACAGGACGGACACCCAGCCTTGTCCATGGTGTAAGTCTTGGGGGTGGACACTGGGAATCAGGGCAGGACTACCCAGATCCCAGCTGCCTCCATGGCCCTGCCTGAGGTCCCAGATGGTGAGTGCTGAGCCCCACTTTGGTGCCAGGAAGGAGGAAGGAGGTGCCCCCTCCATCCCCGTGGAGGGCTGGGGGAGATGCTGGTGTTGGCTGCAGTGTGGCTGAGGCATCCATGGCCTGGACTCCTGGCTCTGGTGGTCTCCGTTCACAGAGGGAGATTCTTTCCCAACTGCACCCCTCACCAGTCTCACGTGAACCCCCAAGGTGGACACCCCTCGCCAGCCTTGCGTGAACCCCCAAGGTGGACACCCCTCGCCAGCCTTGCGTGAACCCCCAAGGTGGACACTGGTGGCCCCCACAAGCCGCTTGGGTTGTTCCTGCCGAGAACTCACAGCCCATCCCTACAGGGGTGCGGAGGGGCTCTCCGACCGTGGATGGTCCTCGAAGCTCTCCCACAGGGCAGAGCCCTGCACTTCCTGCTTGGGCCGTCCACGAGACGCTTCTCGTCCACCCCGGCCTGGGTGACCACGGTCCTCCTCCTCACACCAAACCCAGGACCATGCCCCTGAGGTGGGTTCTCCCCAGACGTTCAACTCCTTCCCTCCCCATGTAGGACTGGACACAGAACCCAACACCGCACCACTCTCTGGGGACAAGGACAGCTTCTCCACCGAGCCCAGGCCAGGCTGCGCCCCCTGGGTTGGGCCTGGATGGGTGAGGGGCACTCACTGCAGGACACTGCCCACCGTGACTGAACCACTGGAGTCACTGGACCTGCCCACTAGCCCTCCCCACACGTGGCAGAGCCAAGCATGGGTATGTCCTGCCTTGGGCTCCATTGCTGGGGCTGTCAGAGGCTCTCCTGAGTGTGTCCCGCTGCCTCCCACGCCCCCGCCCCCGCCCCACTCTGCACCGCACCCTCTCCACATATGCATCCTGCAAACCCTCTCCCACCTGAAGCCCCTGCCCGCCTGCCCCGCACACTCCCGAGGACCTGAGCGTGTTTAAACAGGGTGTGTGTCACATCAAGGCGGAAGGACGGGAGAGTGGGTGACTGTCGCTTCTGCCGAATTTAGCCCTGTAAGGGTCTGTAGTGATCACAGCACCCACACGTGCCACGTTCCTCCACGCTGTCCACAGAGCTCCCAGGCTGTGTTTCTCCCAGGCCAACTTTCTGGCCTGAGGAAACCAGTTTCTTTAAATTACTCCCATGAGGACCCTGGATCCGAACCCACATGTTGTGGAGGGAGGCCCGGCCCCAGTTCAAGGTCACTTTTGCTGCAGAGGAGCCTCCTGCTCCCCTGTGAGCGGTCACCCCAGCAGCCACCGTGCTTCCTTCCCTCGGTGGCCCCAACAGGGGCCCCTCCTTGAGACCTAGGGTTGGGTCAGATGAGCAGGCCCTGGGCCACTCACTCCTCGGCAAGACTCACACCTGCAGCCCAGCCTGCCGTCGACAGCCCCCGAGTGGCCATGATTTAACTAGGCCACCTCTCAGTGAGGCCCATTCCCCTGCCCAGAGCCCCCAGCAGGTCCTCACCTCTTCCTCCTCTCTGCTGCGCCCTCTGACGGGCATGCACGTGTGCGTCTGCCGTGCTGCCTGCGCTCCCGGCCCTGACTCCTCTTAGCAGTTCATTTCTCATGCATCTCTCTCCCCACTGTCTCTCCCTCTGTCTCTGTCTCTCCCTCTGTCTCTGTCTCTCCCTCTCACCACTATCTCTCCCTCTCTCTGTCTCTCCCTCTCACCACTGTCTCTCCCTCTCTCTGTCTCTCCCTCTCACCACTGTCTCTCCCTCTCTCTGTCTCTCCCTCTCATCACTCTCTCTGTCTCTGATTCTCTATCTCTCCCCATCTCTGTCTCTCCCTGTCTCTGACT
Organism: Theropithecus gelada; assembly: GCF_003255815.1. NCBI lineage: Eukaryota > Metazoa > Chordata > Mammalia > Primates > Cercopithecidae > Theropithecus > Theropithecus gelada. The sequence goes on from NC_037672.1 coordinate 782,358, forward strand.
CCATCTCTATCTCTCTAACTCTGTCTCTGTCTTTCTGTCTCTTCCTCTGCCTCCACCTCTCCCTCTCTTTGCCCTCTTCCTTTGTCTCTCTCTCTCTGGGTCCCTCTGTCTCTCCCTCTGCTCCCATCTCTCCTGTCTCTGTTTCTCCCTGTCTCTGTCTCTCTGTCTCCCTCTGTCTCTGTCTCTCCGTCTTTCTCTGTCTCCTCCTCTGCTCTGTCTCCCCCTCTGCCTCTGTCTCTGACGTGCCTTCTGTTTTCACCTGTCTGTCCCTGTGCGTGCTGAATGACACATTTGTGTCTTTTTCTCTGTCTGTTTCTGGGCTGTCATTTTCTTTCTCCAGCTCCCCCCTCCCTGACCCTGTTTCTGGGTTCGCCTCTCTCTGAACAGCTTCCCGGGCGCCTCCTGCTCCCTCACCTGCCAGTTTCTTTGTGTCCGGGGCTTGGTCTGTTTCTCAATACTTCTCTTGGGGTCTCTGCCAAGCTCTGTCGTGCTGTCTGGAGGTCCCCCCATTTTCCATCTCTGTCTCACTCTGTCTCACTCACACGCATCCTGAGACAGCAACGATGAGGCTCGCCGGGTAAGGGACAGAGGCGCAGAGGCAGAAAACAAGGTCTCGCCTGGGAGCCCCCCACCAGCTCCCACCCTCAGCAGTGCTGGCTCCGAGCCTCACGTGCTCTGCAAAGCCAATGTGGGGTGCTCTAGGCAGCACTCAGCGTGGAACCCCCTGGGGTCCTCCAGCTGCCCCCTCTCAGCTCCACCACGCTGAGGGATGCCTGCCCCGTTGCTGCTGCAGGAGAAACTTTGGGCTGCCATGAAACAGAAAGGGAATTCAGGCTGGTAATTACCCAGCTAATTTCAGTCATGTAGACAGCCAAATAAGATATTTCAGTTTTCTTACAAGCCCACCTCAGGGCCTGAATTAGCCACCTAATTAATTATCTGTAACAGTCTGGGACTCCCGGGGTGGAACGTGCGTCCCTCCCAGCGCAGATGCAGGCTAGTCCCTGAATCACGGCCCGGTGACGCAATCATTATAATTAGACTCAACCTGCAGCTTACCCTTGACCACGAAATCTCCAGGATGTGGCCCCAGGCCAGGCTCAACATCTTTTCATTTAATTTGTGCTGAGTGGAAGCACAGTCACCCACCAGGAGACAGCCAGGCAGGCAGCTCCTGTCCTGGGGAAAGCGGCACCTGCCCTCTGTCCACCCTTGTCCCTGGCCCCTCGAACCCGGCTGGCTCCCCCACTGCAGAAATGCTCCAGGCGGCCTGACTCACACCAAGGTGTGAACGGCATCAGGTCAGGATACTCCCCTGTGGAGGCCACCGAAGTAAGGCGTCTCCAGTGGTAAAATCGGGCACCGGCCACAGGTTCCCCTCACAGGAGTTCCGGGCACTGGTGCTGCACCAAGGAGCTGGGGGAACATAAGATGGATGGCTCTGAGCAAAACTGAGACTCGCCAGGACAGCCCTGAGGCCTAAGTTGACCCTATCAGCTCTGCTGGGACACGTCTGTACCAGTATGGCCCGGGCCCTGCCCACCTCCTGGACTAGGGACTTAGCCGCTGCCCTTGGCATGGTCTCTGGCCACAATGAAGTGGGGACGAGGTTCCTTTCAAATAGCAGACAGCAGGTTGGAAGGGGGCCTGCCCCCACCCCAGTACACACAAAAAAGGCTGCACGTCCCGCCTGGGAGGCGGTCGAGACACACAAGTTGTTCTGGGCCTTTTCCTTTGCTCCTGTAACCAGCAAGCCCTGGCTCCCTGAGGACGGCACTGCCTCACCCAAGTGAAACCCACAGAGTCCTCGCCAAATGCACAGGCCAGCTCTGTCCCCACACCTGTCCCTGAGGCCGCCGCCTGCATCCTGCTCTCCCACCGCTGGGCCCTCCTCACCCGAAGGAAGCCCCCTTGGGGGCTGCCCAGCCTGGCCACTTAGAATTGGCCCTGCAAAGCCTACACCAGGGTGTCCACCCTCCCCTAGGACCTGCATCAGCGTGGTCCATGGGCTCCACCCCGACCACAGCAGCGGGGCAGAGTGAGCTTACAGGGCAGCCCCTATCCCGCCAGGGACACCAGTTCTGTCTCGGGGACACGAAAAGGGCTGGGCTGGGGGCACTGCTGGGCACGGTCCTTGCTCCTCTGCCCCAGGCGCTGCTGGGCACGGTCCTTGCTCCTCTGCCCCAGGCCCCAGGCTCCTCCACACAGTTGGTGGCTGTGTGGTTGCAGGGGCGCTGCTGCGGTGGGCCGCTTGAGGAGCAGCTGGTGTGGTGGTCTCTCCATGTCTGCCTGTCCCAGCAGCCCGGCCCCTCAGCCCCTCCCCACCCCACCTCCTGCTTCCTACCTCCCAGGGCCTGCTTCATCACAAACTCCATGGCGATTGCTCTGATTCCACAGCGGCTCCTCCAAGGGTCAGAACTCACATGCGAGTGTGGCCAGGAGTGAGTGTTCTTCCTGGGGGAGAGTGAAGTGGTCACGGGTCACCCTGAGCAGGCCTCTGCCTGGCCTTCCCCAGAGACCATCATTCGTGTCCCCCTAATACCTTGTGGGCTGGACCCTCCCCACCAGGAGCGGCTGCTTGGGAAGTCCGTTCGTGAGGGGTTTCTGTCCCCACACCCAAACCAGGACCCCAGAGGACCTGAAAGTGGTCTCCCCAGCTCCTGGGGTGTCTGAAGCCCCTGCAGGGAGGGCTGCTGACAGCTTAGGGGGTAACGCTCAGAGGCGACTGGCGCCAGGCTGCGGAAGCAGGGGCGGGGCCCAGGGGGCGTTTGAAGGTGACTGCTCTGCTCTGCAGCTCCGTGTCTGGAGCAGCGCCTCCTTGGTGGTCCGGAGCCCAGGGCAGTGGAGAAGGGTTGGGGGTGGGTCTTTGAGCGGCTGCCCTTCAGGGCGGGCTCCTGTGGCTTCTGACCAGGCAGGCTTGGGTCACCCTATCCCTGATGGCACTGCAGTCAGTGTGTCCCCCACTTGACCCACGTAGAAGAGATCGGGGTTGGGGAGAAACTTCAGGGGGATCAGCCTTCGGGGAACACATGGGAACGGGGACCCAGCACTCCCGCCTCCCGAGATGTGCATGGGGTGGGGTGGGGCGCTCTGGTCCCCTCTTGGGAAGCCGCTTTCTGAAATCACAGCAGCCGCAGTGCGCCCCCCGCGTTTGTGGGGTCTTTCCTTTCAGGGAAACCCAGGTCCCTGGAGAGACACTGTTAGACGGTTCACCCCCGCTCTCCGCAGAGGAAGGGGACTCGCGCGGGGACTGGGAGGGCGGCGGGTGGGGAGCGCCCCTCGGAGCCTTTGCCGCAGCGCCGATTCTCCTCCAAACTTCTCCCCTGGCTCCCGCGGCGCGGGGAAGAAGGGCACCGCCGGGCCCCGCACACCCGCAGGGCTCCAGCCCCGCGGCACCCGCACCCTTCGGCTTTGCGGGCGGGCGAGCGGCCCTCAGGCGGGAGCGCGCCAGGAGAGGAAAGAAAGAGGGCGAGGGAGGAGAGGGGGAGCCTCGGAGACAGGAAGAAGCGAGGAGGAGGCCGGGCACGGGCCGGGACCGCGGGGGCCGCTTCAGCACCGCGGCAGTGGACAGCGCCCGCCCCGGACCCCGCGCGCGCGGAGCCCGGGAGAAAAGCGGGGGCCGCAGGGAGAAGCCGGGGACGGGGGGAGAAACGGGGACCGGGGGAAGAGGCCGGGGCGAGGGGGAGAAGCCGGGGCCGTGGAGGAGAGACCCGGGGAGCGGAGGCCGGGGAGAGACGCGGGGCGAAGCCGGGGCCGCGGGGAGAAGCGGTGGCCGGGGAGGAGAAGCCGGGGCCGGGGGGAGAAACGCGGGCCGGGGAAGAGAAGCCGGGGCCGGGGGAGAAGAGGGGAGAAGCCGGGGCCGGGGAGGAGAAACCGGCGCCGGGGGGAGACCCGGGGAGCGGAGACCGGGCGGGCGCTGCGCTCGGGGCGCGGTTACCTTCCCGGGGCGCAGGCGGTCAGCGGCGGGGCGCGCTCGGGCCGGCTGGGTCCATGTGGCGCCCGGTGAGCTGCGGCGGCGGCTGAAGGGCACAGCGAGGAGGGCGCGTCACTCGGAGGCGCTCCCCGCCCCCCGCCCGCGTCCGAGCGTGACGAGCAGGGGGAGGGGAGCGCCGAGGGGCGGGGCCGCGGGCGCCGGGCGGGGGCGGGAGCGGGGGTGGATCCGAGTGAAGCGCCCCCGTCTCCTTCCAACCCCGCCCGGGTGCGACCTTCCCCGGCCTGGGCCTGCGACCCCTGCCCGCCCCTGATCTGGGCGCCCCCGGCCCTGCCCCCGCGCCCCGAGCCCGACCATGCGGGCGACCATGCGGGCCTGCTCCCTACAGGGTCCGCACCGGGCCGATGGGTGCGAAACCCTCGGGCGGAGAAGTCGCTGCCTCCCGGGCGGAGGGGTCAGGGGTTAGGGGGAGTCGCTGCCCCCCCATTCTCCGGGGACCGTGCCCCTGAGCGCCGCCCGCCGCCCCGAGCCCTCTGCCCGGACCTCCCCGCATCGCAGGGCGCGAGAAGGGGGCCCCCAGACCCCTGAAAACCCACCAAGCCCTTCGCAGCGGGAGATCCGCAGGTCGGCCTGGGCTGACTTTCAGTGTAACAGACTCGCTGTTTCCTTTAGCGGGACGAAGGCCGGAGACCCCACCGCCCCCTCCCCCGGTCCCCAGGATTTCCTCTGCGGCGACGCGGCACTGCGGGAGAGCAGGGTCGCCGCAAGGTCGGCTCTCGCTCTGGTCCGCCCTGCGGTCGGGTCCCTGCTGTGCAATGTCGGGCGCCGGGTGGCGGGAGGGATGGGGCGCACCGGGACCCTAGAGCTGCCCTGTGCTCCTGGTGGTGAGTGGGGGTGGGTGGAGAGTGGGGGCCGCTGCCGGTGGCCGCCACATTAACTTGTCAGTGTCCCCTCCCGGCTGAGTCCCAGGGAGTCCGCTGGCGCTGGGAGGATGCGGTCTCTCCCCCGCCCTCAGCCCCATCCCCTCCCGTGCCCCGTGTTTAGCCTGAGCTCAGGAGGACTCAGAAGCCTGGACCCCCCAGCCTTGGCCCCAGCGCCTCTGCCCGGTCCCCACTCCTCTGCTGACCTGGCAGGGAATCCTCCGCAGAGGAAGGGAGCGCTGGGGGAGAGGGAAGGGTGATGGCACCAGGGCCGAGCCCACGGGGGCTCCCCGAGGCAGCGAGAAGGGGCATGGGCCTGGGGGTTCACAGGCAACCTCCTGGAGGGGGACCTATGCCCTAGGACTGGGGTCTCTTCAGCCTCCCTGGCGTGGGCACCCCCAGCACCGTCCCTTCCTCTCTCCTTGGATCTGAGCCAAGTGGGCTCAGAAGGTTGGGCCCAGGGACAGGAGGCAGGACGTACACCCAGGCCCCTTCCTGTCAGCGACCCCTGGACCCCCAGTGGCCCTTCAGGTCATCTCCACCTCCCCTTGTCCGAGGCCTCAGTCCTCACGCACCTTCAGCTGGATACGCTATGGAGTGGACTCTCTGTTTCCCGATGCCTGGAGGCCTGACCTGAGCCCCAGCCTGGTCTGCTCAGTCTGCCTCCTCAGGACCTGGGAGGGGACAGCAAGGGTGAGATGTTTGGGTCCAGGAAAGAGGTCGCTTCTCGGCCCTGGCACTTTCTCCCTCAGTCCCTAACTGGGTAGGTAACCCAACAGCTAACCCTGAGAGTGACCCCAGAGAGGACCCCTTGAGCCCAGAGCCAGGCTCACGACTGACCCTGCCACCTGCACAAGCTGCATGCAGGGGAGATGCTGGTGCCTTTGGGACAGTCTGCATAGGAGTGCAGGGAGTGCAGGCTCCTCCCAGCAGAAGGGTCCGGGGGTCTGGGCTTCAGCACTGGACTCCTAGGCTGACTCCTCTCCAGTTCTGTAACCCAGGCCAGGCTGCGCTCCAAGCACACCGGGAGCTGGGGCCTGGGGCACGGAGGACAGAGACCCTCTGTCAGCCTTACGTTCTGCCCCGTCTTCCTCTGCCTCTCTCTCTCTGTCTCTTTCTCTGTCACTGTATCTCTCTGTCTCTGTGTCTTTCTGCCTGTCTCTCTGTCTCTATCTTTCTGTCTCTGTCTCTGTCTTTCCCTGTCACTGTATCTGTCTCTGTGTCTTTTTGCCTGTCTCAGTCTCTATCTCTGTCTCTGTGTCTCTGTCTCTTCTTTCTCTGTCGCTGTATCTCTCTGTCACTGAGTCTTTCTGCCTCTCTCTCTCTTTCTTTCTCTCTCTTTCTTTCTTTTCTTTCTTTTTCTTTCTTTCTCTCTCTTTCTTTCTTTTCTTTCTTTTTCTTTCTTTCCTTTTCTTTCTTTCTCTCTCTCTTTCTTTCTTTCTCTTTCTTTTCTTTTCTCTTTTCTTTTCTTTTCTTTTGAGATGGAGTCTTGCTCTGTCACCCAGGCTGGAGTGCAGTGGCGCGTTCTCGGCTCACTGCAAGTTCCACTTCCCGGGTTCATGCCATTCTCCTGCCTCAGCCTCCCCAGTAACTGGGACTACAGGGGCCCGCCACCTCGTCCGGCTAATTTTTTGTATTTTCAGTAGAGACGGGGTTTCACCGTGTTAGCCAGGATGGTCTCAATCTCCTGACCTCGTGATCCACCCGCCTCGGCCTCCCAAAGTACTGGGATTACAGGCGTGAGCCACTGCACCCCTCCCTGTTTCTATCTTTCTGTCTCTGTTGCTGTATCTCTCTGTCTCTGTCTCTCTGTGTCCGTCTCTCTCTGTCTCTGCCTGCCCCCGTTGTTACTTCTGTTACATCCAGCCATGCATGAAGCGACCCTTCTCAGCTCTCACACTTGTCTAGGTCCTAACCTGGGAGTGGGGGAGCCCAGCCACAGCTTGGGGGAAACAGACAAGGTTGGTGACTGCCCTAGGTCAGAGTGACAGGTGCCCTGGGGAAGGGAAAGGGGCATCTGCTGGAGGGCTTGAGGGCGGTGCCCACTCAGGGTATGTGAGCCTGGCCAGGGCTGCCCAGCTGGGGTGAGGGTCACAGGCTGCTGACCAGGAGCCACCCAGGTTCCACTCCAGCGGCAGAGGGAGGTGACACAGAAAATGGTCTCTGCCCAGCCAACCTCCATGGGCCAATTGGCCATACCAGGGCAGGTGCAGTTGGCCCTTTGAGGGCCCAGAGGAGGCCCTGAGCCCTGGAGAAGAAGCCCCCAGACCTCCATCCAGCAGGAAAGGGCCAGGAGCTGAGCGAGAAAGGGGCCAGCAGGTTGAAGATCCAGGCAGGGAAAACATTTGGCAGTCCAGGAAGACTCGGAGGCCACCCTGTCCAGGCGGATGTTGGGATGAGGAGGAAGTGGGTGTGGATCAAGTCGGGAGGAGCAGGATGGAGCTCCAGCAAGGGCTCCCCCGGAAGTCAGCTTGAGAAGCGTGAGTGCTTGGCTAGGCCAAGCACTGGCTGTGGGGCCTGTGCCAGCCAGTTGGACATGAAAGGTGCCCCCAGCTCAGCCAGCCCACTGCTCCTCAGATGCTCCGTCTCCAGACAGCAGCCCCAGTGAGGCCAGGGACCCCAGGAGCACAGAGCAGGGCTGTGTGAGGACCACGGGGCATTGAGTTTGAGACCCCGCACGGGTCACTCCAGACAGTAGGGAAAGCAGGCAGCTGCCCAGCTGCAATCTCCCACTCCAGCCTCTCTGGAAGCCCCTGCCAAGGCCCCCACCCTCACCCTGCTCCCACCTTCTGGGTCCTGTCTGCCCATAGCCCTCCTGGGTGCCAGGCATCCTCCTTGCCCTGGGCCAGGGAAGAGTCCCGGAGGCACTGTCAGGGTTTCCTGGACTTGGCCTTCAGTCCTAGGCAGGGATCTGCCACACCACATATGTCGATCCAGCCCACAGCACCCACCCAGAAACTTCAGACACAAACTTAATAGTTTAATGCGCTGAGTGATTCAGTCTGAGTGCTGACATCATCCATGCTGTCATTTTCCTGCTGATTTCGATTTTTTTTTTTTTTTTTTGAGACGGAGTCTCGCTCTGTCGCACAGGCTGGAGTGCAATGGCCAGATCTCAGCCCACTGCAAGCTCCGCCTCCCGGGTTTACGCCATTCTCCTGCCTCAGCCTTCCGCGTAGCTGGGACTACAGGCGCCCGCCACCACGCCCGGCTAGTTTTTTTGTATTATTATTTTTTTTTCAGTAGAGATGGGGTTTCACCGTGTTAGCCAGGATGGTCTCGATCTCCTGACCTCGTGATCCACCCATCTCGGCCTCCCAAAGTGCTGGGATTACAGGCTTGAGCCACCGCGCCCGGCCCCTGCTGATTTCGATATTATTCCAAAAGTAACAACGCATGAAAAGCATGAGCAAAGCAAGGTGTAAACCCTCACCGTTCGCCAGAGCTGGGGCAAGACCTGTGCTGGGTGGAGGGTGTCCTCTCCTGGGAAGCTCCCTGAGCCCGTTCCTCTCCTCCACTGAGTGAGAGAGAGAAGTCCAGCATCTAGCTGGGGGAGGCCAGCGCCTGGGAGCTCGGCCTAGTGCGCCCTGGGAGCAGAGCAGAGATACTGCTGCAGCTGAGCAAATGCTCGTACCCCAGGCCCTGTCCTGGGGTCCTGGGATCCACGCTGCCAGGTCACACGGTGCCCAGGTCTCATGGTGCCCCAGGGCACTCATGGGGCCCACTCTGAGCTGATCTCCTGCGGCCCAGCATGGTCCCAACCATGCAGTCAACAGCACCAGGTAGCCGGGTCAGCAGCATTCCCCCCAGCTGGAGAGAGCCTCCTGGGCTGGGCAGGGCCAGGTCCCGGGCCGCCCACCCACCAGGCCAGGGCCCCGGGCTCCAGCCCTGCACTGAGTGTGGGGTGTGGATCTGGCCTCCTTCAGCCAGGGACCCTGATCCACCAGGGCAACAAAAGAGTGGCCCATGGGGAGTGGGCTTGGGGTGGAGAAACCCGGAAGCCGAGGCTGTGGAGGAAGGGGTCCTTGCTGTGGGCCACAGCTGCTCCAGGGACTCCGCCCTCCCAGCCTCAACACCGCAGGGCAGGAAGGAGGGGCTTCAGGGGCCTTCGCAGAGGACAGGGTGAGAGACAGGGAGTCCGGGAGATGCAGGGCTGGCCCAGGGGTGTGGCTGGCTGGGTGGTGAGCACAGTGGGTGGCGCTGGAATTTGGAGATGGCCAAGAGATCCTGGGAGCTGCCAGTTGTGGGGAGGAGAAGTGTTCCCGGAGGATCCTGGGCCGAACACCTGCACTCCTGGGGCCCAGAGCCCCAGGCGTTCCTTAGGGTCTTTGCCATGTGATGGGGCCGGAAGGGGTAGCCGGGGGGCGGGGGGCAGAAGGCAGGGAGAGCTGGGAGAGCTGGATTAAAGCCTGGCTGAGATGCGAGTGCCCCTCCCCTCCCTCCCTCTCCTCCAGTGACACCCGGAGTGAGGCCACATCACATGGTGGGTATTTTTGGGAGCATTTCATGCCCAGGAAGCAGGAGGAGGAGCTATTTTGGCTTCCCAGGAGCACGGGACCCCTCTGGCAGCCCTGGTGCTCACTTAGGGAAAGGGCGTGGAGGCTCAGCCGGGCTGTGGCCTTCTCTGTGTCCCCTAGGGCTTGACGTCCTGGCCATCGGACTTTGTGTCCATGGGTGTGGTGGGGGCACAGCAGTGGAAGTGAGTCCCTGGGACTGTCCCTGGAGGGCAGAGCAGGGGCGTCTTAGGGTGGGGTGGGCCGGGGAAGGTGCAGGAGGGCAGCGCCATCTCACAGGGCAGTGGGCGCCAAGGCAGTGCCACAGGACAGGGCGGTCACCCCAGCGGTGCAGACAGCATAGCAGCACCCAGCAGAGGGAGAGTGCCCAGCTCCAGGGAAGGTGCCTGGGCAGCTGGAGGCCGGCAGACAGGGGCATTCACAGCACAGAAGTTGTGCACTGCAAACCAAGGCTTCCTGCGTCTCGGCTCCCCCTGCTCAAGGGCTCCTGCTGGGCCGGGGTCATGTGTCCCTATGGAGTGGGCAACCTGGCCCCGTATGGCCCCTCTCTGGGCTGCCTGCAGGAAGCTTCAGAGGCTCCCACGAGGTGATACAGGAGAAGCTGCTGCGTAGGGTGTGTGCATCCCACAGCCCCTGGCCCCATCCACCCGCCCTGCTCTTTTGCTTAGGCACTGGTTTAGCCCTCAGTAGCTCCGCCACCCACCAGCACACAGGTGTTTCCAGACACTGCTAGGAGCTGGGCACTTGTCCGAGTAGGGCAGGCAGGGCTTTGTCCTCACAGGGTCGTGTGCTGGTAGGAGACGGTGGACAGTGCCCAGGAGATGGCAGTAAGAACCCTGCAGGAGCTTGAGACAGAGTGGAGGGAGCATGGCCAGTGGGGAGTCAAACCAGCCCTGAATGACCGGATGTCACCCACACCAGTCACAGGTGACGGGAGCACAGCCGTTGGGGGTCAAGCCAGCCCTGAATGACTGGATGTCACCCATACCCATCACAGGAAACCTAAGGAGTGCCCACAGCACGGGCTGAGGCCTGGGGCCAGCACAGAAAGGAGCCCTGAGTCTAGCATGGGGGAGGCTGCTCCAGGCTGTGCACCCCACAGTCCCAGCACACAGTGGCAAAGTGGTACCTGTGACCCCACAGGTGCTACAGAAACATCTGGAAGGTGTGATTCCCAACCTGTGCTAATGGTGAGGCTGGTGTGGCCCAGAGAGGTGAGCCCTTAGCCCAGTCTCACACCACTGGCCCTAAACCAACAATGTTTGAGCAGAGTCAGCCCCAAAAAGGAAACAGGGCATTTACCGAAAATAGTTAACTTGCAGGCACCCTGGGGCAGTCCAGTCCCAGGTGGTGACTTCCCAGGTGGGGCCAGGAAGGGCACTGGGAGAGAACACACCAGGACCCAGGGTGTGGGGCAGGGGGCTTGGGGGCCACTCCAGCCGGGACCCCAGGGAGCAGGCATTGAGGGAGCTGCCTCGATCTGGGCCACCCCAGCACCTTGCCAGCCATGGCAAGATGGGGACTCAAGTCAGCTGCCCTGGCTGGACTCAGCCTCTTGGGCCACACCCCTGTCCCCAGAGCTCCTGGCCTCACTCAGGGCTCCTTTCTGTGCCAGCACCTCGAAGAGTGGGAGGGTTGAAGAGCTCCCCTCACCCACAGGTGCCCAGCAAGGACCCCTGGGGGTCGCAGGCTCCAGCCCTCAGGCCCTCAGGGCTGCTTGGGAGTTACAGGTTGGTGCTGACTGTGGACATGGCTGCACCCTCGGCCCAAGCCCGCTTCTCTCTGAGCTGAGTTCTGGAGCCTCTTCCTTCTCAGGGTCTGGACACTCCGTGTTGGTCCCCTGATCTCTGTGGATCCCGGGGTCTCTCTGGGGGCTGGGAAGGGACGACCTCTCCCGGGTTAGCAAGGTTACGGGTTGAAGTGAGGCCTTTCCCCAGATTGGCGTATGGAGTGTGACGGGGGCTCTCTGGGCCTAAAGTGTCACTCCCAAGGGAAGGGGTCACGTCCTGGGGCCGGGGGCAAGTGTGAGCCGTGAGAGGTGGGGGCAGAGCTAGTTCCACGTGTCCTGCTGTGATGGCAGCTCAGGCTGGGAGATTTATAAGGACCGCGACTGAGGCTCACCACTGCACAGGCCTGGCAGGATGTGGTCAACGTGTGGGCATGGACGGAGGCCCCCTTGCTGCAGCCTCATGTGGTGGAAGACAGAAGGCGGGAGGCGGAAGAAAGAGGAAGGAGGAAGGGGGAAGAAGGAAGGAAGGAAGGAGGGAGAGAGGAGGAAGGAGGAAGGTGGAAGGAGGAAAAGGGAAGAAGGAAGGAAAGAGAAAGGAGGAAGGAGGAAGGGGGAAGAGGAAGGGCGAAGATGGAAGGGAGAGGGGGAAGGCGGGGAGGAAGGAGGAAGGAAGAGGGGGAAGGTGGAAGGCAGAAGAGGGACAAAGCTTCAGGTCGGAGAAGAGACCACCCTGGCCCAGGAACCAAGCCTGCCCTCTGCCCCACTGTCTGCCAGCCAGGTGTTTTGGGCCAGGAGGGAAGGCTCAGTCACCCCTGGCCAGAGAGCAAATGCTGTTCCCCTGTGCAGTTGGCCACTGTGGCCTGGCCAGGCAGGTGCTGTACACAGAGCCCTGAGATTGGTGTCCCCAAAGTGAGGGAGTCAAACCCACGTGCCCGGACCAGCTGATGTCAGGACAGAGCCCGGCCCAGGAGCCGGACAAGGCCCCCGAGCCAGGCCAGCCAGGCGCTCAGTACCCGGGGCTCCCAAATCCTGCCCAGCATCCTCTCCACTGCTTCCTCTGACATGCTGGGTGACGCGTGGAGATGTGGCGCTAAACCAGGGATGGCCTCCGGCTCTCAGCTGGCTGCGCGGCTGGGCCTCTCTGTGAGCTGAGTTGGCCCTTCCGCCAGCCTGGGCAGAACATGGTTTTGAATCTGAGATTGCTGCTTGTTAGAAAATCAGGCAAGGGAGAGGACAGGCTGAAAACCGGCCTCCATGATGCTGTAACACCAAGGAAAGCCTGGACTTGCTCCCTCCTGGGACGGCCGGGCGGCCGTGGTCCTGGGGTGCAGCTGTCAGTTGGATTCTGCTGTGGCCGAGAGCAGATGATGAAGGCCGCAAAGCCTGGCTGTTCAGATTTTCTGCCGGACGTTGAGGTGGCAAAAAACAAACCAACACAGGGAGGTGCGAGTCAGGCACGGGGTGTCTGGTTCCAGCAAACATCTGCCACTGACCAGGCGGAACACACGGGGCCAGCTCTGCTTGGTGGGGGGGTGGCTGCCGTGCTGGTCCCGATGGTCAGCCCTGGTCAGCCGAGCCATGCACACTGGACATGCCAGCACGAGACAGCCCAGGGGCAGGAGTGGTCACAGGGCGGTACCTGCCTGGACGCGGCACGGACGTGGCCCCCGGGTGAGGCCTGGGTGGGTATCCCCTTGCTACCCCTCCACTCCTTCCCTAGAACAGGGGAAGGTCACGGAAGCATCCCCTGGGCTTGTGGCTGTGGGGCTGGGATGGCTTTGGGGCCTGTGTCCGGGAGATCAGAATGTCCACCAGGGGCTGGAGATGGCGGGACTGAGGAACGCTCCCGTGCAGCCCGCTGTGAGTGGGGGGACAGATGGGACACAGAGAGACCAGGGTCTTGGGTAGAAAGTGCTGGAGCTGAGGCTGAAGGTGCAAAGGGGCCCCTGGCGGCTCTGCAGAGCAAGTGGGAGGCAGGCAGAGCCAGGGGCGGAAAGACCAGCGGTGAGGTCTGCAGTGCCCCGGACACCGCCCAGGAGAGGCCCCGGGTTGCAGACCAGAGACCCCACAGTGGCCTCTTGTGGTTCCCTGGAGTAGGGTGCTTTCCCCTTTCCTGAGGTCCCAAGGAGGCAGGAAGGGCCCTGCCCATGTCCCAGCCCTGACGCCTGTGCAGGCCGGGCTGTGGGTCTGGACACCCCATCCCTGCCCCTGGGCTCTGGCAGCCACAGCCACTGTCCAGAGCAGTCCAGCCACACCCCAACCTTCTCTCCCATTGACTCCTGCCCAGGACAGCTCTGACCCCCGCCCCCAGGCACCCACCACAGCTCGCCTGTGGTTGGAGAGTCGGGGTTTGCTGCCGCCTGGGGCTTCTAGGGGGACGTCGAGTCCTCAGCCCCCGGCTCAGGTTGTCCTGCTGTAGTGGCGGTCGGGTGTGATCTGTTTCTGAGAAGATGGTGTTTGAGGCAGGAAGCCGAGGGGGACGGAGCATGCAGAGAGAGCCCCCACAGCTGCAGAGCCAGCAGGTGCCTTGCAGGTGCTGAGGGCAGGTGTGGCCGGCGCCTAGCGGGTGCAGCAGGGTCTGGAGGGCGCAAGGAAAAGGCTCAGAAGTGCCTCAGCCACCCGACTTCTGGCCGCAGTCCAACCAGGCCGGCTGGTGAGAGAATTCCAAGCCTGTGTGAGAGCTCGGCAGCCCTCCTGCTGTTCATGGGCCGGGTCTCAACAGCAAATGACTCCCCAGCCCCGGCTGTGCCACCTCCAGGAACTCACTGAGAGACAAGGCCAGGCCGCAGGGTGCCTCACAGAGCCCCTCAGGCCGCACACGGCATCCTTGGGCTCAGAATCCCCAGCTCACATCACCGGGGGCCCCTCAGGACATTCAGGGGCCAAGACAGCTTTGGCAGCTCCCACGCCTCTCCCAGGGGCCTCTGGGCTCAGACACCCAGACTGCGTCCTCAGGAGTGGAGCTCCCCGTGGAAAGGCTGCGGTCGCTTCCCTTGATGTGTCCTGCACTTTGTGTCAGCCAGGCCGGCAGCAAGAACGAGCACACGGGGCAAAAGCTCGTCTGAACCTGCCGGCCCGTGTCTGTGTCCAGCGTGGAGGCACAGGCGCCATGCAGGGCACCTGCCTCCTGGTAAGCTGGACTGACTCCCGCAGGGCCCCGCCTCCCATGCCCGGTGCATCCCAGACTAGAACAAAGCCATGTACACAGCGTCCATCACAGCACAAGCCACGGCAGCCACGGGGGAGGCCACCCAGTGCCATCAGCAGAGCACGGACATGCAAACTGTGGTCCCGCCACACATGAACCGTGATTCAGCTTCAAGAGGAATGAGGCTCTGGAACAGACTGCAGCGTGGACGAGTCTTGAAGACGGCATGCCAGTGAGAGAAGCCGGACACAAAGGCCTCGAGGCGTAGGCTTCTGTTTATAGGGAACGTCCGGACAGGCAAATCCGCAGAGACAGAAACGCAACTGCAGTGCTGAGGCTGGGGAGCACGCGGGGGAGTGGGATAGGGTCCCCTTGTGAGGTGACAAAAACGCTCTGGAGCCAGAGAGAGGGGGCGGCGGCTGTACAGCAGCGTGAGTTCACTTAACCGCCGCTGAATCGCACGCTTTGAAACAGCCCGCTTTACGCTACGTGGATTTCATTTCAACAAACAGAAAACAACCCCTTCAGGGCTTCTACTAGGAAAATAAATTTGAATAGATTTATCAACTACGTTTGGAGCTGTCCCGATGGACGTGAATACAGCTGCATTCTTTAAACATTAAAAGAAAAAAAACAAAACAAAACTGGGGTGGCTCAAAACTGGATGGCAGCTGCCAGAGCCGTGAGGGCACCAGGTCCCTCACAGGGCCCTGCCTGGGGCGGTCCCTTCCTGCACTGAGTCCTGGCCAGACCGGCGGGGGCTGCTCCGGGCCCCAGCACTGAGAACCACGTGTGTGTCCCGGAAGTGGTGCTGCACTCGGGAAGGACAGGCTTGGCCCCTCGCCGGCGGCGTGGCCTTGGGAGGCTGCGTCACTCTCGGGCCTCGGCCTCGTTCCCCAGCGGAGGGGCCTCCCTGGGCCAGGTCAGCTCCCGACCGCCTTGGGAGACTACAGTTTCCCCAGTCCTCTGCCCACCCAGCGTCTCTGGCACAGCTCATCAGCCGTCCACCACAGCCGTCCACCACAGCAGGTGGCTGAGCATCCCTCTGCTCCCAGCCCCCAGCCCCAGCCATCCTTCCTTCCCTCTACTCCTGGTGCCCACAGGCCTGGCCATCACAGAACTGCGTCTTCCCCGGGTCCTGGCTGTCCTTGGCCTCCACCGCAGCCAGGCAGGGGACCAGGAAGCCCCAGCCACCTGAAGGGGACAGGCAGAGGGCAGAGGACGGCAATGACTGTGATCCCATGAAAACCTGCCAGCTCAGGGTGGCGTGTGGCCCCTGCAGCCATTGTGTCACAAACTAGTTGTAGTTCTGCCACCAACTATTTTGGCTACATTCCCAGCTCACAGTTACCTACAGACTGACAAATGCCATCTCTGTCTTCATCAGGGAGGAGAGCATGGGACGAGAGCCCTGTGGCCCACTATTGCAAACTCCCCCTCCTCCAGCCACCACTGCACCCTGTGGACCTGGGAATGCAGCCGCCTGCCCACACTGAACCCCAGAAAGGAGTGTCTGGGCTGGATTCAGAAGTGCCCCTCATCCAGAATCTCTCCTCTATGCCTTTGCCCTGAGCATGCTGCTCCTTCCTTCGTCTAGGTCCTTCTCATCCTCCTCCAGGAAGCCTCCCCTGACCACCTCCTCCCCACCTGACCCTCCGCTGCGGGGATAAGAGAAGGGTGAAATTGGGATGGAGGCAGGATGACTAGGATGGCTGGGTGGGGCCCACTCTGAGGCTGAGAGGACGGTCCGATGGGGATGGAAACCAATGGGTGGGGATTGTATACTATGAGATAAGGGCTTTTCCTTTCTTTCTGTGGGAGCCCAATTCCAGTACTCTTTGTTGAAAAAGCTTTTCTTTCCCCCATTGGCTTCTTTGGGACTTCTGTCAAAAATCAGTGGACCGTGGTTATGTGGGTCTATTTCTAGACTCTGTTTTGTCCCATTGATCTGTGTATTATCCTTATGCAACAGCACCACATCTTCACTGCTGTAGCTTTACAGCCAGTCCTGGAAGCAGGTAGGTAAGTACTTCAACTTTGTCCTTTTTCAAAACGCTTTCTGCTTTTCTTTTTTTTTTTTTTTTTCTTTTTATTTGAGACAGAGTCTCGCTCTGTCGCCCAGGCTGGAGTGCAGTGGCCGGATCTCAGCTCACTGCAAGCTCCGCCTCCCGGGTTCCCGCCATTCTCCTGCCTCAGCCTCCTGAGTAGCTGGGACTACAGGCGCCCGCCACCTCGCCCGGCTAGTTTTTTGTATTTTTTAGTAGAGACGGGGTTTCACCGTGTTAGCCAGGAAGGTCTGGATCTCCTGACCTCATGATCCGCCCATCTCGGCCTCCCAAAGTGCTGGGATTACAGGCGTGAGCCACCACGCCCGGCTGCTTTCTGCTTTTCTAGGTTTGCTGCATTTCCATATACATTTTAGAATCAGCTGGCTGGTTTCTATGGAAAGGTCTGATGGAATTTGGGATTACATTGAATGCATAGATTGGTTTGGGGAGAATTGACATCTTAATATGAGTTTTCTAATCCATGAACATGGTATGCCCCTTCATTTATTTAGTTCTATTTAAATTTCAACAAAATTGGCTGGGCTTTGTGGTTCAAGCCTATAATCCCAGCACTTTGGGAGGCCGAGGAGGGGAAATCACCTAAGGCCAGGAGTTTGAGACCAGCCTGGCCAACATGATGAAATCCCATCTCTACTAAAAATACAAAGATTAGCCAGGCGTGGTGGCATGCGCCTGTAATCCCAGCTACTCAGGAGGCTGAGGCAGGAGAATTGCTTGAACCTGGGAGGGGGAGGTTGCACTGAGCTGAGATCTCACCACGGCACTCCAGCCTGGGACAGAGCAAGACTCAGTCTCTAAAAAAAAAAAATTGGCAGGATTTTAATTTTTATTTTTTGCAGTAATAATTTTATGAGTAAATAGGTTTTGCAGATATTTGTGAAAATTATCTGAAAGTGTTTCATGGTTGTGATGTTCTTGTAAGTCATATTTTTTATTTCTATTTCCAACTTTTCACTACTACTTTGTAGGCACAAAAATGATTTTTTCTTTTTTCTTATTGACTTCATTTTAAGATATTTACCTTGTTTTTCACAAAATTGATTTTTGATATTGCTGTTGTATCCTGCAACATTGCTATGCTTGCTTATTAGTTCTAGTTACATATTTTGTAGGTTCCTCAGGATTTTCTACAAGCCTAGTCATGGTGTACGTGTCTAAAAACAGTTTTCCTTTTCCTTTCCATTCTCTATGCCTTTCCCCTATTATTGGCTGGGATCAACCCTCTGGTACAATGCTAAAGAGATGATAAGATAGACATCCTCGTCTTTTTCTCAAGGGAAGCATTCAGTCTTTTACCATTAAGTATGACGGTAGCTGTAGGTTTTTCACAGGTGCCCTTCCTTGGATTAAGGAAATTCCCTTCCACCCTTAGTTTGCTGTGAGTTTGTTTGTTTGTTAGTTTGTTGTTCTGAGATGGAATTTCGCTCTTCTTGCCCAGGCTGGAGAGCAGTAGCGCGATCTGCAACCTCTGCCTCCCAGGTTTAAGCAATTTTCCTGCCTCAGCCTCCAGAGTAGCTGGAATTACAGGCACCTGCCACCACACCCAGCTAATTTTTTGTATTTTTAGTAGAGACAGGGTTTCACCACGTTGGCCAGGATGGTCTCAAACTCCTGAACTCAGGTGACCACCCACCTCAGCCTCTGAAAGTGCTAGGATTACAGGCAAGAGCCACTGCACCTCTGAAAGTGCCGGGATTACAGGCGGGAGCCACCGCACCTCTGAAAGTGCCGGGATTACAGGCGGGAGCCACCGCACCTCTGAAAGTGCCGGGATTACAGGCGGGAGCCACTGCACCTCTGAAAGTGCCGGGATTACAGGCGGGAGCCACTGCACCTCTGAAAGTGCTGGGATTACAGGCGGGAGCCACTGCACCTGGCCTGCTATGAGTTTTGGTCTTTGTTTTCTGTTGCTATAACAGAAGACTAGAGGCTGGGTAATTTTTAAAGAAAAGAGGTTAATTTGGCTCACAATTTTGGCAGCTGGGAAGTTCAAGATTGGGCAACTTCATCTAGTCCACTCATGGCTGAAAGCAGAAGCAGAAGGGGAGCCAGCATGTGCAGAGATCACATGACAAGAGTGGAGAGAGAGAGAGAGAGAGAGAGAGAGAGAGAGATGGGGTGGGGAAGACTCTTTTTAACAACTCTTTTTTTTTTTTTGAGACGGAGTCTTGCTCTGTTGCCCAGGCTAGAGTGCAGTGGCCGGATCTCAGCTCACTGCAAGCTCCGCCTCCTGGGTTTACGCCATTCTCCTGCCTCAGCCTCCTGAGTAGCTGGGACTACAGGCACCCGCCACCTCGCCCGGCTAAGTTTTTGTATTTTTTAGTAGAGACGTGGTTTCACCGTGTTAGCCAGGATGGTCTCGATCTCCTGACCTCGTGATCCGCCCGTCTCGGCCTCCCAAAGTGCTGGGATTACAGGCTTGAGCCACCGCGCCCGGCCTTAACAACTCTTTTAACAACCCCTTGGGAAGAAAGTAATCTATTCATGAGGGATCTGCCCCCATGACCCAAACACCTCCCACTAGGCTCCGCCTCCTGACACTACCACATTGGGAATCAAATTTCAACATGAATTTTGGTGAGCACAAACCACATCCAAACTACAGCAGTTTTCACCGCAAATAGTTCGGTTTTGTAAAATGCTTTATCTGTATATATTGGGATGACCTTATGAGTTTTCTCCTTTATTCTATTAATGTGGTAAATTACATTGACTCATTTTATTCAGTGTTTATGTATTTTATTTTGTTATTAATTTTGCAGTTTCCAGATGAAACACTATTTTCCATTGACTCATTTTGAACGTTAAGTGAATGCTACATTCCTGGATACACCCCCTGCCCCCTCACACCTATATATTGTTGAATCCAATTTGATTGCATTTTGTTAAACATTTTTGCATCTGTGTTCATTCTTGAGAGACACTGGACTGGCCTGTAGGTTTCTTTCTTTGTAATGTCTTTGTCTGGTTTTGATATCAGTAGAATGCTGACTTCATAGACTAAGTTGGGAAATGTGTCTTCCTCCTCTATTCTCTGAATGAGTTTGTATAGATTTGGTATTACTATTTCCTTGAAAGTTTGATAGATTTCAAAGTAAACCTGTCTGGAGTTTTAAAATCTTTGTTGTTGTTGTTTTGAGAAGGTTTTTAATTACAAGTTCAATTGATTTGATATAGTCCTATTCTGATGTTTCAAAATGTCTGTATAGGTCAGTTTTGGTAATTTATGCTTTTCAAAGAATTTGTCCATTTTATGTAAATTATTAAATTTTTTTGGCATAAAGTTGTTCATAATATTCCTTATTATCCTTTTAATGCCGATAAGTGCTGTTGTAATAGCTTCCCTTTTATTCTTTTTTTTTTTTTTTTTTTTTGAGACAAAGTCTCGCTCTGTCGCCCAGGCTGGAGTGCAGTGGCGCGATCTCAGCTCACTGCAAGCTCCGCCCCCCGGGTTCACGCCATTCTCCTGCCTCAGCCTCCCGTGTAGCTGGGACTACAGGCGCCCGCCACCACGCCCGGCTAATTTTTTTTTTTTTTTGTATTTTTAGTAGAGACGGGTTTCACCGTGTTAGCCAGGATGGTCTCGATCGCCTGACCTCGTGATCCGCCCGTCTCGGCCTCCCAAAGTGCTGGGATTACAGGCTTGAGCCACCGCGCCCGGCCGCTTCCCTTTTATTCTTGATACTGGTAATTTTTTCTTGAGTAGTCTACTTAGAAATCTACCAATTTTATTTATCTTTTCAAAAAACAAACTTTTGAGTTCATTGATTTTTCTCTATTTTTTATTCTATTGATTTATGCTCTCCTCTGTATTTTCTTTCTTCCGCTTTCTTTGGGTTTAATTTACTCTTACTTTTTGGTCTTTTTTCTCTTCTAATGTAAGCAGTTAAACCTGTACTTTTCCCCTCTAAGCACCACTCTGTCTCTCACAAATTTTGACACATTGATGTTCATTTTAATCAAGTATTTCTAATTTACTTGCGATTTCTTCTTTGACCCATGGGTTATTTTCGAAGTGTGTTATTTAATTTTCAAATAGCTTGGGGTGGGAGTGGTTCAGATTTTTTTTTTCTACAATTGAATTCTAATTTAATTCTATTCAGGTCAGAGAACATACTTTGTATTATTTCAGTCTTTTTAAATTTATTGAGTTTTTTATGATTCATAATGGTCTATCTTTATGAATGTTTTATATGTACTTAAAATAATGATTTCTTCAGTGTTTTCATGGAATATGCTATAAATATATATTAAAGTTTGTTTTTCAATCTTTTATATCTTTACTGATTTTATGTCTACTTGTTCTATCAATTACTGAAAGAGGAGTGTTGAGGTAGCCAGTTATAGTTGTGAATTTACTTCTTTCTCCTTTTGTCAGTTTTTGCTTTATATATTTCCAAGTTCTGTTATTGTCTGCATACGTATTTGGGAACATTAAATTTTTTTTTTTTTTTTTTTTGAGACTGAGTCTCGCTCTGTCGCCCAGGCTGGAGTACAGTGGTGCGATCTTGGCTCACTGCAAGCTCTGCCTCCTGGGTTCATGCCATTCTCCTGTCTCAGCCTCTGGAGTAGCTGGACTACAGGCACCTGCCACCACGCCCGGCTAATTTTTTGTATTTTTAGTAGAGATGGGTTTCACTGTGTCAGCCAGGATGGTCTCGATCTCCTGATCTCGTGATCTGCCTGCCTCGGCCTCCCAAAGTGCTGGGATTACAGGCATGAACCACTGTGCCAGGCCTATATTTTCTTAATACATAGAACCCTGTATCGTTATGGGCTGCTTCTCTTTTTCTCTGTTAATATTCCTTGTTCTGAAGTCTGCTTTGTCTGATGTTAATATGGCCACATCAGCTTAATTATAATTAGTGTTTGTATGTTGTATTATTTCCATCTTATCACATTTAACCTATATGTGTCTTTATATATAAAGTGGATTTATATACACCATATATAGCTGAATATTGCCCTTTATTCAGTCTGAAAATATTTACCTTTTATTTGGAATTTTTACATTTTAATTTATGTATACCACCTTGCTATTTATTTTGTATTTTTTTCATTTATTCTTTGTTCCTTGTTTTTTTCTTTCCCTGATTTCTTTAAGGAGTCCATGTTTTTGTCCTCTGTTGTGTTACTGGCACCATCTTTCTGTTTCACTTTCACAGGTTCCTCCAGAGTTTGTGACATGCAGCGTACCTAATATCCACCAGCCTCTGGTGAGATGAGTGACACACACCTCTGTAAATTAAGAAGCTCATGATAATTTACTTCTATGTATGCCATAAGCCCCACCATGCATTGTTATTGTTCTAGCTTTAACAATTATTTTTATTATTTTAAAAATTATTTTTATTTTTTGAGATGGAGTCTTGCTCTGTCACTCAAGTTGGACTACCGTGGTGCAGTCATGACTCACTGCAGCTTCAGCCTCCCAGGCTCAAGCGATTCTCCTGCCTCAGCCTCCCCAGTGGCTGGGACTACAGGTGCCATCACCATGCCTAATTATTATTATTTAATAGAGATGGGGTCTTGCTATGTTGCCCAGGCTGGTCTCAAACTCCTGGGCTCAAGAGATCCTCCTGCCTCAGTCTCCCAAAGTGTTGGGATTACAGTGGGGCACAATTATTAAAATAAATGTTAAAAGGAGTAAAGGGTCTTATTTACCAACATATTCACACTTCCATCACTCTGGGTCCCTCACGTAGATGGCGTTCCCATCTGGTGTCATTTTCATTTCCTGTGGACTGTTCAGCTCCCAGCTCCCAGTCTTCCTGCCTGACTTTGTACGGTTTTACATCCTGTATCCCAGTACTTAGCAACATAGGGGAAGCCAAGGAAGATTTTCAGGGCTCCTTCTCCCCAGAGATCCCTCCTGGCTGGGCTCTGCCTCAGGACCCCTGAACTCTGACCTCCTTCTGCTTCCCTCAGGGCCAATGTCCCATGCCAGTGGCCCTAGCAGTGAGCCAGGAATGTGTGGCTCCCTCTTCTCAGGGCCCCTGTTCTATGCTGCATGCTCCTCAATGTCCAAAAACAATTGTTTTGGCTGGGCGTGGTGACTCAGGCCTGTAATCCCAGCACTTCAGGAAACTTAGGTGGGTGGATCACTTGAGATCAGGAGTTAAAGACCAGTCTGGCCAACATGATGGAACTCTCGTCTCTACTAAATATACAAAAATTAGCTGGGTGTGGTGGCACACGCCTGTAATCCCAGCTACTCGGGAGGCTGAGGCAGGAGAATCACTTGAGCCCAGGAGGCAGAGGTTGCAGTGAGCTGAGATTGGGTCACTGCACTCCAGCCTGGGGGACAGAGCAAGACTCCATCTCAAAACCAACAACAAAAACAAATGGTTTTGTACATTTTGTTTAGTTTTTTAGTCTGGTTCCTGTCACTCCATCAAGGTGGGAGTGAAGTCTCGACTGTGGCTTTGTTTTTACAACACACCCAGTAAGCATGGACAATGTCCACTTGGCTGTGATGTGAGGGCCCCATGGGGACTGCTATTCATGCCTCATGGATGATCCTAGTGTTTCAGTGCTGAGAGCAGGTGGTGGTGCCAGGTCCCCAGGCACCTTCCCAAAGCAAAGTCTGAAGTAAGGCCAGACTTACTTCACCATGTTGGCCAGGCTGGTCTTTAACTCCTGATCTCAAGTGATCCACCCACCTCAGTTTCCAGGACGTCTGGCCTGAGGTGTGGTTTCCTGGGCTGGGGGTTGGCAGAGCCATGGCAGGAACCACAGCAACCACTCTGCTTGACCCAGGAAAGAGGAGTCTGGGCATAGCCAGGGTCTCTGGCTATGCAGCTCTAACAGTCTGTTCTCACACTGCTATAAAGAAATACCCGGGGCCCGGTGCAGTGGCTCACGCCTGTAATACCAGCACTTTGGGAGGCCGAGGTGGGCGGATCACAAAGTCAGGAGTTCAAGACCACCCTAGCCAACATGGTGAAACCCCATCTCTACTAAAAATACAAAAATTAGGCCGGGCTCAGTGGCTCAAGCCTGTAATCCCAGCACTTTGGGAGGCCGAGACGGGTGGATCACGAGGTCAGGAGATCGAGACCATCCTGGCTAACCCGGTGAAACCTCGTCTCTACTAAAAAAATACAAAAAACTAGCCGGGCGAGATGGCAGGCGCCTGCAGTCCCAGCTACTCGGGAGGCTGAGGCAGGAGAATGGCGTAAACCCGGGAGGTGGAGCTTGCAGTGAGCTGAGATCCGGCCACTGCACTCCAGCCTGGGCCACAGAGCGAGACTCCGTCTCAAAAAAAAAAAAAAAAAAAAAATTAGCTGGGCATGGTGGCGTGTGCCTGTAATCCCAGCTACTTGGGAGGCTCAGGCAGGAGAATTGCTTTAACCCGGGAGGTGGAGGTTGCAGTGAGACGAGATTGCCCCACTGACTCCAGCCTGAGCAACAGAGCAACACTACATCCAAAAAAAAAAAAAAAAAGGCCAGGCATAGTGGCTCACACCTGTAGTCCTGCAATCCCAGCACTTTGGGAGGCCAAGGTGGGCGGATCACGAGGTCAGGAGATCAAGACCATCCTGGCTAACATGGTGAAACCCATTTCTACTAAAAATACAAAAAATTAGCCTGGCGTGGTGGTGGGCGCCTGTAGTCCCAGCTACTCAGGAGGCTGAGGCAGGAGAATGGCGTGAACCTGGGGGGTGGAGCTTGCAGTGAGCCGAGATTGCGCCACTGCACTCCAGCCTGGGGGACGGAGTGAGATTCTATCTCAAAAAAAAAAAAAAAAAAAAAAAGAAGAAGAAAAAAAAGAAACACCCAAGACTGGGTGATTTATAAAGGAAAGAGATTTAATTGACTCACAGTTCCCCATGGCTAGGGAAGTCTCAGGAAACTTACAATCATGGTGGAAGGCGAAGCAGGCACTTCTTCACAAGACGGCAGGAGAGAGTGCACAAAGAGGAAAGAGCCTCACACTTATCAAACAGCCGGATCTTGTGAGCACTCACTCAACATGGGGAAACTGCCCCCAGGATCCAATCACCTCTCTCCCTCAACATGTGGGGATTACAATTAGAGATGCGATTTGGGTGGGGACACAGAGGCAACCATATCAGCAGCTGAGGGGGCTGGCAGCAGGGACTTCGAGTTTGATCTTGGGGAAGTGCCAAGGCCAGAATGTGGGGGCTGTGCCACACAGACCTGCCTCTTCTGTGCCCTCCTCCAGTCATTAGACCAGCCAGAAGCCCCCTCTATCCTAATCTAAGGCCCATGACATCTATAGGATCTGCAACCTCTTCCACAAAGCGGGTGCCCCAGACCTGAAACCAGCATCCTCAGCTTGCGTGTGACTGCCCGGCACACCCGGGGCTGGGGGCAGGTTCCCACCCCATCTGAAGGGGCTCTGAGTGCTGGTATGCGCACAGGGGCCACCCTTCGCTGGCAGCACAGCCTCCCCCTGCCCTTGGGTTGCTGTAATTTTGCTCAAAGCTCCTGGAGGTAGTGAAGGTAAGAACAGCCAGCTGCTGCTGAGGCTACTGCTGTTTGTTACCTAAGGTGAGGCCCGGCGGGACACTGAGCAGCTGCAGGACTCGGTGGGCAAAGCTTTGGAGCAAGCCCTTTTGGAGAAAGCAGTTTGGGGCAGCCAGATGGTGGTCTGTGGCCCTGGAATCTTTGCCCGAACTGACAGGAGGAGGAGGAAATTGGTGTCCCTGCCATGCCTCCTGTGCCCAGAGGTCACTGCCTGGATGAGGGTCTGGCATGGGGCTTGGACCTTCAGTTCCACCCAGGCCTGTGGGGTGGGGTCAGTGCGCGGCTGCCTGGAGCTATGGCCACAGTGCAGGAGTGGGGATGAGCTCCTGGAGATGAAGGCATAAGCAGGACTTCAGCCTCAGCTGACCTCAGCACTCAGCTTTTCTGCTAAAAGCAGCTCAGGGACAAAATCAGCCCCTCCCCCAGATCTGAACCTCGTTCCAGGCACACTGGCCTCCTGCATGACTCAGTGCCCTCCTCATCTCCTTGCAGCCAAGTTCTCCCACTTGGAGGCCCACAGAGTCGGCGGGGGCCTCCATCTTGGGGCAGATGCCCACATCTCTGGGGTTGGCCTTCCTCAGAGCCCTGGAGGTCCCCGAGGCGCACAGGGAGAGGAGGCCCATGGGAGCCCAGGGAGGTGGCCTGAGGGCAGCTGGACATCTAGGGGCTGGGGGATGTCACAGGCCACCTGGAAAGCAGCCTGCTTCACCCACTGGAGCTTACTATTGAGGGTCTGAGCCCCCGCAGGACAGAAATGCAATCTGCAGACGTTTGAGGAGCACAGTTTGAGGCATTTGATGCGTGCTTGCCTGAAGCCAGCACATCCTCCTCCGCCCACCCCCGACAGCCATGGATCTGCTGCTGGCCTGTTGAGGACTTCACATTTGCTGGAATTTCACACGAATGCAATTGTTCACTACCTCCCTCCTTTTGATCTGGCCCCATTTACTGAGCTCGCCGCTTCTCTGACGGTATGGTTTGGAACTGTGTCCCCACCCAAATCTCCTGCCAAACTGTAATCCCCACGTCAGGGGAGGGGCCTGCTGGGGGTTGACTGGATCCTGGGGCGGACTTCCCCTTGCTGTTCTGAGGATAGTGAGTTCTCACAAGATCTGCTTGTTTGGAAGCGTGCAGCACCTTCCCCTTTTACTCACTCGCTCTCCCTCCTCCCACCAGCTAAGACGTGCCTGCTTCCCCTTCGCCTTCTATCATGATTGTAACTTTCCCGAGGCCTCCCCAGCTACGTGGAACTGTGAGTCCATTAATCCTCTTTTCTTTATAAATCACCCAGTCTCAGATATGTGTTTATGGCAGTGTGAGAATGGACTAACACACTCCGGGATGTCCTGTGCTGCCATCACACCAGCAGCTCACCCCTCTCCGTGCTGAGCAGGACCCGCGGCGCCATCACACCAGCAGCTCACCCCTCTCCGTGCTGAGCAGGACCCGTGCGTGGATGCACACAGCTCCTTCACATGCCCACCTGTGCGTGGATCATGGGTTGTTCCTGAACATGTCTGCGTAGCCTTGCCCTTTCATTTCTCTTGGGTCAACACCTAGGAGCAGATTGCTAAATTGCATACGAAATTTCTATGTCTCTTTTTTTGGAGACGGAGTTTCGCTCTTGTTGCCCAGGCTGGAGTGTAATGGCATGATCTTGGCTCACTGCAACCTCCACCTCCCAGGTTCAAGCAATTCTCCTGCCTCAGC
This sequence comes from Theropithecus gelada, assembly GCF_003255815.1. Lineage (NCBI taxonomy): Eukaryota > Metazoa > Chordata > Mammalia > Primates > Cercopithecidae > Theropithecus > Theropithecus gelada. The sequence continues at coordinate 808,872 of NC_037672.1, forward strand.
CTCCCGAGTAGCTGGGTCTACAGGCGTGCGCCACTACGACCGGCTAATTTTGTATTTTTAGTAGAGACGGAGTTTCTCCATGTTGGTCAGGCTGCTCTCCAACTCCCGACCTCAGGTGATCCACCCACCTCGGCCTCCCAAAGTGTTAGGATTACAGGCGTAAGCCACCGCACCTGGCCTCTATTTTGCTTTTGAAGAAACTGCCAAGCAGTTTTCCAAAGTGGTTGTGCCATTTTAAGCTCCCACCCAGACTGAGTAGGGCGTGGGCTTCTCCACATGCGTGGGGACACTTGGCTTGGTGGGTCTTCTTGACTGGCTGCCCTAATGGGTGTGGCAGCATCTTGCTGTGGCTCCAACTTGCATTTCCCCCAGGGCCAGTGATGTGAGCATCGATGCTTGGCTGCTGGGATTTGTATCTCCATGAAGTCACCGAGAAGATGCTGTCACACAAGGCGGTGTCACACAGGTGCAGCCTCTCTTAGAGCTTCAGATGGTCTATGCATTATGACCCTGCAAAGATGACCTTGTGTCCATGTGCAGGACAGAGCATAGCCACAGGCTCGGTGATGGCAGACAGGGCTCCCGTGCGCGGGATGGAGCCTTGGTGACTGTGGGCAGGACTCAGGCCAGTGGCCGGCTGGGAAGATGGTGCATCCTGGGCTTTTCACGTGTGGGTGTCTGGGTAGCACCGTGTGTGACCTTGTGCAGCCATGTCTGTGCGCGCGCGCGGCTTGTACATGCCTGTGCACCTGCGTGTCTCCATGCTGAGCTGAGCGGTTGGAAGAGGAGAAATTCTGGTAGTAGCGTGGCCAGGTGTGGGCCGCAGGCTCCCTTCTGAGCTGGGTCAGCCTGGATGGGGGTTTTCCTGTCCTGCAACCCAGACTCCACCGTCCTGGCCTCTGTTCCATGCACTCCATCTCGGCCTATCCTGGACCGGTGACCTGCTGCCCTCCACACCCTCCTCCATCCTCCACAATCTCGGCCCAGCCTAGACCAGCCACCCGCTGCCCTCTACACACAACCAGAGGCTCAGGCCCCTGACAGAGGAAGGCTGTGGGGCCAGCCAGAGGGAGGTGCACTCGCTTGTCCAGGCAGGGTGGCTGGGTTTGCCACAGGCCATGGGAGGTTAGTGGGAGAAGGGACCCGAGCTTTCAGAGTTAAGGGTCTGGGGCGAGGGAGGGGCAGGGGCTGGGGGATTAGTTTGGAGCTTGGGTGTGACGTGGGCGGCAGCAGGAGAGGAGGGGGCCGCACAGCACAGGGCTGAGGCTGGAGAGCCCAGAGGGAGCATGGCCTGAGCTGCCCCCAGAGCAGGAGCGTCTGAGTCGGGGTGGCCAGACCCGGAGCCGGAATCCAGACAACTTTGATGTGAAAATCTCAGCACCTATTTAGGTTCTCATTATTTTTTAAAAGAGCTAAAAATAGTGGCGGGTGCATAGCAAATGTAAAGTCATTATTCTCTGAAAACAGGAAGAGCCTGGCGGTGAGTTCAGTGCTGTGTGATTCAGGGCCTCCTCGAGTCTGCTGTGGGGTGGGAGCTGGCCACGGTCACCTTCTCCTTCCACGGGCCCCTGGTCCTCCAGCCACCCGAAAGCCCGGATGCTGCCTTGGCCCTGCGGGGTTAGCACAGGGGCAGTGTGGAGCCCACCTTTGCTCCCAGGTCCAGGGCCCAGGGGCAGGGGCCAAGTGGAGAGGAGAGAGGAGTCCTGGGGCCGAGGGGTGGGGACCGAGTGGAGGAGGTGGGGTCTGGGGACTGCAGGGGCCCCCACCATTGGCCTTGCCCTGGCTGGGCTCCATGGTCCCCTAGAGCTGCCCAGAGCCCCTGCAGCCCCGGGACCCTCTTCTCCTCTCCACTCAGGCCCTGCAACAATCCAGCCACAGCAAGGTTGCTGAGGAAGCACAGTCCTGCGCCCCAGCTGGTGAACGGCTCCTGGACGAGCGGATCCACACTGGAGACAGCAGTCATCGGAAAATAGTTTAATTCTGTACAGACAACCACGGGACTGATTACAAAGTGCGGTGCAAACACCAGGGCCCATGAGCACCAGCCGCACCTCACCATGTGCTGGTGCTCCAGAGGCCACGCCGGAAACACCAAATAAATCACAGATGTGACAACTGTGGGAGGAGCATGAATCAGCTGTTCCTTCGGGAGGAGAAAAAGGAAACAACAATCAGAGGCTTTGGAATGCTTTCTCTTCCTGTGCCTGGAATGCTGGGCAGGCGGTGACCCGGGGCTCGGAGCCCCACTCTGGCCACATCTGCCGTCGCCCATGGGGCCCTCACGGTGGGGACCCAGGTCCCACGACAGCTCCCAAGCTGTGGAGATGTGTGCGCAGCCACCACCACTGCGGCCTCAGAAGAGGGGCCGGGAGCCCTGGTTTTCAAACTCTGACCAGGCGTCATTCAGCTCCATGAAGATCATCTTGGCGTGCTGCTCATACGGCTGCCCCGCGGCCTGTGGGTGATGGGCGGTGTAAGCGCCTCTTACAAGCATGCGTGGGCGGCCAGGGCAGGATCTCCCCGCGACCCACCCCCGAAGGCCTCCAGCAGCCGCCCGACAGCTCTGCTCACCTTGTCGGGGTGCACGGCCAGCACCGCGCGGCGGTAGTGCTTCTTCACCTGCTCCGGGGCCACCAGGTCGGCCATGCCCACGGGCGTCCAGCGGCTCTCCCCGTCCCACAGCACTGTGTGCAGCGTGGACAGCAGGGCCCGGATGTTCCGCTCCTTGCCCTCAATCCAGTCCAGGAGCTGCGGGAGACACGGAGCTTGCTGAGCCCTGGGTGCTTGCCTGCCCTCCTCCTCTGCACTGCGGAAACTGAGGCATGATGCCGAGGAAGTGCCTGGTCACGTGGGGTGGGCTCAGCCCAGCTCACAGACAAAGTCCCACTGCACGCCCCGCCCTCAACTATACAGAGCCGACTCCGGACGACACAGGGCCAGGTGGCCTTCGTGTTCCTGGGCCTGGGGCCAGAGGCTGGGACAGAGACACCCATGTCTCAGCCAGATGTTCACTGGGGACACAAACACTGGTTCTGGTGGTGCAACCCCTTGGCCTATCCCAGACCCCAGACTCAGAGGGAGAAGGGGAAGGTCCCTGGTGCCTGTGAAAGGACCCCAAGGTCACAGGCATATGTGGCCTGTAGAGCTGGCCATCGGCCAAGCCACACAGCAGGGCACGTCTCATGGCCGGCGCAGGGACACCCTGACTGCTGCACCCTCACCCCCAGTGAGCGCCCTAGGTTGGGAGGCTCAGCGCCCAGAGCAGCCCCCAGGAGATGCCTGCCCTCGACAGTCTCTGCAGACACCCGGGGGCACTGACTCCTGTAATGCCCGCCCCCATCAGCGCTGAGTCATCTGGGCACACGGGGAGCAGCACGGCCTGGGGCCTGACTCTGCCCTGCCCACCAGGCCTCAGGCCGCCCTGTCCTCGAGGGCTGCCAGGCCCATTGGCAGTGACAGGTCCCTGGCTGGAGACGCTGGCTCCGTGTGGCACAGCAGATTCTCCAGGGGCCCTGGGTTGAGGCCTCTGGGCTCCCAGTAAGAGCTGCCCACCCACCCACCTTCAGCTTGAGCGGGTCTGTGTCTTTAGCCAGGTCCTGCTTCCTCATCTCCGCAATGGTCTTTGGCCCCTTCTTGTCAGACCTGGAGGAGAAGCCTTGATTGGGCAACAGATCTTCAAAGTCGTTCTCAGACACTTTTGGCTTTTGAGCTAGAAAAGAACAGAAACTTTTTTTTGTTTGAGACAGGGTCTCCACTCTGTCGCCTAGGCCAGAGTGCAATGGCACGATCTTGGCTCTCTGCAGCCTTGGCCTCCCAAGGCCAAGGGAGGATCACTGAGTCCTCAAGTGATCCTTTTGTCTCAGCCTCCCAAATACCTGGGACCACAGGCACGCGCCACCACGCCCGGCTAATTTTCACAATTTTTGTAGAGAGAAGGTCTCACTGTTGCCCAGACTGGTCTTGAACTCCTGGGCTCAAGCGATCTGCCCGCCTCAGCCTCCCAAAGTGCTGGGATTACAGGCGTGAGCCACGAAGCCCAGCTAAGAACAGAAACTTTCTGCAGAGACACACAGGCCCAATTCCACCCGCTGCCCCCGGGGATAGGGCTACCACCCTAATGCCTCCACAGAAGAGAAGAGGGAAGACAAGACAGGGTTGCAAAGGCCATTTGTTAAAAACAGGTCAAGCGGGTGTCACTGGAACAAGAGGGACCCAGAGGCCTGACCCGGAGAGAGACCAGCAGACACACATCAGAAACTGCGTCCTTCTCTGAGTGGCTCGGCCATGCCTGTCCCAGGACTGGGCTCCGAGTTGAAGAAAACACAGGTTCTACCTTTAGCCAGTTCAGGGCAGTCTCTGCAAACTCCACAGCAACAGAGAGTGGGGGACTCACCAAAGCTGGGTGCGCGGACCCCCCGCTCCTCTCGTGCCCCGATCACACTGAAGTTCGCAGCATAGTTAGGCCTTGGCTGTGTGCAGGCTTTGAGGGGCGGCTTGGCCTGAGGGGGCCATGAGGCGCCCTGGGCTGGCGGCCGACTTGTCTGCCAGGAGCCACTGCCTTTGGCTGTGGTGGCCGTTTTGGGAATAAAGCCACCAGGAGGGAATCCAGCTGGTGAGCCTGTGGAGACGGAGGTCAGAAACTCGGCATCTGGTTGTCCGTGCGGGGCAACCACCGTTTCTAGAACTCAGAACACCATGTTTGTTGGAAAACACAGGTTTGCAGAACAGAACATTGATCACCCGAGGCCGTCCAGACAGAGGTGCCGGCTCCACCTACATGTGTGAAGGTCTCCAGGGACTGGCCGCACAGGCCAGGTACTGGGGCGACAGGAGCATTCTCGGTGGAGGGCAGACGCCAGGACAGGGCAGCTGTGGAGGCAGCACCCCCACCCCTATGAGCCAAGGCAGACCCGGGACTTGTCCACGGGGGCTGGGGGCCATGTCCCCACATCTGTAGCGTCCTGGAGGGCCACTGCCTCTCGGAGAACATCAAATCAGGGCTGATCCTTTAATTTTTTTTTTTTTTTTTGCAATGGAGTCTCGCTGTGTCGTCCAGGCTGGAGTGCAGTGGTGGGATCTTGGCTCACTGCAAGCTCCACCTCCCAGGTTCACACCATTCTCCCACCTCAGCCTCCCGATTAGCTGGGACTATGGGTGCCCGCCACCACCCCTGGCTAATTTTTTTTGTATTTTTAGTAGAGACGGGATTTCACCATGTTAGCCAGGACGGTCTCGATCTCCTGACCTTGTCATCTGCCTGCCTCGGCCTCCCAAAGTGCTGGGATTATAGGCATGAGCCACCATGCCTGGCCTGATCCTTTAACTTATTATTTTGGAATAATTGAAATAGCAGGAAGCTGTAAAAACCCTGAGCACCTGCGCCCAGCATCCCCCAGGGAGGGCGTCTCTCACAACCTCAGAGAAGCACTGAGCCCAGGCAGCCGCACCACCTAGAGGCCATCAGATGTGGCCAGCTGGACTTGTGTTATGTGTGTGCAGGGCCACGCCACTGATTGCACGCAGATTCAGCACCACAGCAATCACAACCTGGATGCTTCACTATGGTTCTGTCATCTCTTTGTTTTTTGGAGACAAGGTCTCACTATGGCTGGTCTCAAACTCCTAGGCTCAGAGACCCGCTGGCCTCACCTCCCCACAGGGCTGGGATGGTAGGTGTGAGCCGCCACGCCCGGGCTGTCTTCTTAGTTATGTTCTAGAACGGAACTGACAGCCACAGCCTCTAGCCTGGCACCTCTTCACTCAGGACAGGTCCCTCGGGTCCGGGGCATCCGCCACTCCCCCTCCTGCCGAGGGCCATCTGGTGGTGTGGGAACCACCTACTCAACCGTTCACCTGTAGGACACCCGGGCTGATTCCACTGTTTGGCTACAACCAACACATCTTTGAATGCCTGTTACAGACTTTTGCGTGAATGAGTTTGCATTTCTCTGGGATAAATGCCTATGTCCCACCGTAGCTGAGTAGCTGTGTTTAGCTTAGGAGAAAAATGACCGCCTGTTCTACAGAGTGACCCTGCCGCTTCAGCGGCTCGTCCCTCGGCAACGCGAGAGACACGCGGCTCATCCCCCCGGCAATGCGAGAGACGCAGTCTGTCCTCCCCCGCGCGCCGTCCTCCCCCGCGCGCCGTCCTCCCCCGCGCCCCATCCTCCTCTGTGCCGGCATTCGGTGATGCCGGGTGTCTCGGCCTCTGCTTCCCGCCCATTGGATGTTGATGTGCTGGAAGTGTCTGCATGTCTCTTGCCCATTTTTTTTTTGAGACAGAGTCTTGCTCTGTCACCCAGGAGTGCAGTGGTGCAATCTTGGCTCACCGTAACCTCTGCCTCCTGGGTTCCAGAGACTCCTGCCTCAGCCTCCCGAGTAGCTAGGATTACAGGCATCGCCACCACGCCTGGCTAATTTTTGTATTTTTAGTAGAGACGGGGTTTCACCATGTTGGCCAGGCTGGTCTCAATCTCTTGACCTTGTGATCCGCCCACCTCGGCCCCCCAAAGTGCTGGGATTACAGGCGTGGGCCACTGTGCCTGGCCTTCTCTTGCCCATTTTCTAACTGGATTGCTTTTGGGTTTGTTTTTGACTGTATTTTTATATTCTGTACATGAGTCCTTCGTCAAATAGGCGGTTTGGAAATATCTTCTCCCAGTCCGTAGCTCAGATGCCCAGAGCTCTGAAGTTGTGTCCATCTGTCCTCTTATGGGTGTGATTCGGGTGGTGAGTCTACGAACGCTGCCCAGCCCCAGGCCACAAAGGTTTTCTCCTTTATAAAGGCCCTGCGGTTTTACGTTTCGATCTCTGGCTGATTCTGATGAGCTGCTCTGTACAATGTGGGCTAAGGGCTTGCCTACGGCTACCCAGCACCATCTGATGAATGGGTTTCCTGCCTCTGTCAAAGCTCCGCTGGTCTCTCTTGTGTGGCCTATTTCTGAGTCCTCTCTTCTCTCCACAGACGTGTCTCTCTGCCATCACCGCAATGTTGATTTCTGTGGCTTCAGACTAAGCCTCAAAGCCAGAAAGAATGACTTCTCCCATGTCATTTTTCCATTACAAAAATATTCCAGGCAAGGCCGGGCGTGGTGGCTCACGCCTGTCATCCCAGCACTGTGGGAGGCAGGGTGCAGCGGCTCACGCCTGTGATCCCAGCACTGTGGGAGGCTGGGTGCGGCGGCTCACGCCTGTGATCCCAGCACTGTGGGAGGCTGGGTGCAGTGGCTCACGCCTGTAATCCCAGCACTCTGGGAGGCCGAGGCGGGTGGATCACGAGGTCAGGAGATCGAAACCATCCTGGCTAACACGGTGAAACTCCATCTCTACTAAAAATACAAAAAAATTAGCCAGGTGTGGCGGCGGGCGCCTGTGGTCCCAGCTACTCGGGAGGCTGAGGCAGGAGAATGGTGTGAACCCGGGAGGTGGAGCTTGCAGTGAGCCAAGATCGCCTCACTGCACTCCAGCCTGGGCGACAGAGCAAGACTCCATCTCAAAAAAAAAAAAAAAAAAAATCCAGGCATCTAGTCCATCTGTCTTTCAAATACACTGTACGATAAGCTCATTTGTATCTAGGAAAGTCCCTGCTGAGGCATTGGCAGGAACCGTGTTAGGCTACAGATGTGCACAGGAGAACGGACACCTTACTCGGGAGCCTCAGGCCGTGAGGGCAGCGTTCGTCCCTTCACTCGCATCTCCTCTGGTCTTTTTTGCCACAGTTGGTTTTACAGTCCCACCCGATACAAGCCCTAGACATGTCTGGTCAGATTTATACCAAATGTTTATTTTTTTCTTTAAAAAAAAAAGGTGATTGTAAATGGTTCTGTTTTAAATGTTGCCTTCTTTATCCTGTGACCTTACTGAACTCATAGTTCTAAAAGATCTCTGTAGATTCCTTGAGAGTTCCTGCACAGACAATCATGTCATCTGCAGACAGGAGCAATTTTATTTTTCCCTTTGTAGTGCGTGTCACTTTGACCCCCTTTTGTTGCCAAATGGCAGCAGCTGTGACTTTCGACAAGTAGAAGTAGAGAAAAGACACTCCCGCCCTGTTCCTGATTTTAGGAGGACGGTTAAAAATGATATTGGCTTGGCCAGGCGTGGTGGCTCACACCTGTAATTCCAGCACTTTGGGAGGCTGAGGTGGGCGGATCACTTGAGGTCAGGAGTTTGAGACCAGCCTGGCTAACATGGTGAAACCCCGTCTCTACTAAAAATACAAAAATTAGCTGGGTGTGGTGGCGTGTGCCTGTAATCTCAGCTACTCGGGAGGCTGAGGTGGGAGAATTGCTTGAAACTGTGAGGCGGAAGTTGCAGTGAGCCGAGATTATGCCACTGCACTCCAGCCAGGGCAACAGAGCAAGACTCTGTCTCAAAAAAAAAAAAAAAAAAAAAAAGATGTTGGCTGCAGGTTTCTTGTTTTTGAGACACAGTCTTGCTCTGCCGCCCAGACTGGAGTGCAGTGATGCAGTAAGCCCAGTCCAGCCTTGACCTCAAGCAATCCCAGTGATCCTCCCGCCTCAGCTGGCTGAGTAGCTGGGACCACAGGTGCTCACCACCACACCTGGCTCATTCTTACAGGGGTTTCACTATGTTGCCCAGGCTGACTTCAAACTCCCGGGTTGAGGAAATCCTCCCACATTGGCCTCCCAAAGCACTGGGGTTACAGGTGTGAGCCACTGTGCCTGGCCTGGCTGTGGGTTTCTATACATGCCTGTTACCAAGTTGATGACGTTCTGCTCATTACTGGTTCACTGACAGTGTTATCATAAAAAGGTGCTGAATTTTGTTAAAAGCCTTTTCTGCATTGTTGATGTGATCACATGACTCTTCAGTTGGTTAAGATGGTATTGGGTTGGTGCAAAAGTAATTGCGGCTTTTGCTATCACTTTCAATGGCAAAACCACAATTACTTTTGCGGCAACCTAAATAGATTTTGTTAACCAATTCTGAAATGTCAGCCTTGTATTCCTGGAATAAATCCTACTTGATCTTGGTGTAGAATTCTCTTTATATACTGATAAAGTCTATTTGCTAAAGTTTGGTTGAGGATCTGTGTGTATATTCATGCGGAATATGGGCCCACTTTCCCTTTTCGGTACTGTTTCTGTCTGATTTTGGTTTCCGGGTGATAGCGTGAGCTTCGTAAAATCAATTAGAAAGAGCTCCCTCTCTCCTGCTTCCTGCAAGAGGGTGGAACTGGCGTTCTCTCAACATTCGGTGAAATTCTCCAATGGCCCGGGTGGGTCCGCAGGTTTCCTTTTTGGGAAGTTTTTAATTATGAATTTATTTTCTTTGTATTGATAGAATTTTCCAAAGGAGCTACTTGATACTGGGTAAGTTGTGGCAGTAACTGGTTTTGAGGAATTTGTCAATTTCACGTAACTTGTCAAGCATACTGCACAGCTGCGCCTGCACCCGTGACTCTGGTAGAGCCTGCGGGGTCTGCAGCGGTGCCTCCTGCACCGTCCCCTGTATCAATGACCTGGGTCACTCTTCCTGCCAGTCCCAGGAGAGGTCTGTGGGCTTCGGAACTGGCCGTCTCTGCGTTGCACTGCACAGCCCGTGGCTCCTCCTTCTTTCCTTCTGCTTGCTGTAGGCTTATTTTGCTCCCCTCCCCCCTCCAAACGTCTTGTGCGGAGAGCTCAGGTTACTGCTGGGGCATTCCAGCTTTTCCACAGCAAGCACCCACGGCTGGGGGTGTCTCTGCACTGCCTGGTGGGGCCCTGGGCCTTCCCAGGCTGCACCTGCATCTTCTCTCAGCTCCACGCATCGTTTCCCTCGAGGCCTCCTCTCTGGCCCAGGTGTCATTTTAAAGTGTGCCGTTTTGTTCCCAAGTGTGAAGATTCTTCCGTTCTATTTTACTGTGGTCAGAGAGCACACTGCAGAATCCTAGTTCTCTGAGGACAGGGCCTGTGTGGAGGAGGCTCCCACGGTGCGTGGAAAGGTCCGTGCCTGCAGCTAGTGGGCCCTGGCTGGTGCCTCTGCCCTCTGCATCCTCGCAGCCTTCGGGACAGCTGTTCTGTCACGTGTGGGGACAGCAGTGCTGACGTCACCAGCTATGATTTGGGTTTGTCCATTTTTTCCTTCAGTTGTATCAGCTTTGCTTTGTTCAGAACTGCTGTCTCTTCCCAGAAGGCAGGATGGTCTCAGGCTGCCCACCAAGTCAGCAGTCAGAGGGCTGGGGCTGTGTCTAGGACACAGACAAGAGGGCTCCCTGGGAGTCCACTCCTTCTGCCCCAGTGCTGGCCACCCAGGGCAGTCAAGGCACACACAGGTCTCCTCCCGAGGGCGCAGCCCCCGTAACCCCACCGTGCTCTCAGACAACCCAAGACAGAGGCCACAAAGGGAAAGAATATACAAAACAACACCGACAGTAACACTCACAGACGTCCTCAAAAGTCACAATAAATCCCCAAAACCATCCCAAACATAAAAAGAACATTTAAAGATGAAAAAACTCTTAGGACTTCATGACAGAATAGAAGGCACTTCAGATGCAAGCTTGCGAGAGCAGAGGACTCGAGGCCAGCCCGGGAGGGCGTGAGGACTTGAAGCCAGCCCGGCAGGTATGAGGACTGGAGGCCAGCCCAGGAGGTGTGAGGACTCAAGGCCAGTCCAGGAGGTGTGAGGACTCGAAGCCAGCCCGGCAGGTGTGAGGACTTGAAGCCAGCCCGGGAGGTGTGAGGACTCGAGGCCAGTCCAGGAGGTGTGAGGACTCGAAGCCAGCCCGGGAGGTGTGAGGACTGGAGGCCAGCCCGGGAGGTGTGAGGACTCGAAGCCAGCCCGGGAGGTGTAAGGACTCGAGGCCAGCCCGGGAGGTGTGAGGACTCGAGGCCAGTCCAGGAGGTGTGAGGACTCGAAGCCAGCCCGGGAGGTGTGAGGACTCGAAGCCAGCCCGGCAGGTGTGAGGACTGGAGGCCAGCCCGGGAGGTGTAAGGACTCGAGGCCAGTCCAGGAGGTGTGAGGACTCGAAGCCAGCCCGGGAGGTGTGAGGACTGGAGGCCAGCCCGGGAGGTGTAAGGACTCGAGGCCAGTCCAGGAGGTGTGAGGACTCGAAGCCAGCCCGGGAGGTGTGAGGACTGGAGGCCAGCCCGGGAGGTGTAAGGACTCGAGGCCAGCCCGGGAGGTGTGAGGACTCGAGGCCAGTCCAGGAGGTGTGAGGACTCGAAGCCAGCCCGGGAGGTGTGAGGACTCGAGGCCAGCCCGGGAGGGCAGAGTGAGGACTCGAGGCCGGCCTTAGAGATCTGACACCGACATCTGCTCAGAGGAATTTGAGGCACTCAGGGACGGACAGGAGAAATGAGGAAGAGATGGGAAATGCTCCTGGAGCTGAGCAGGTAAGGTGCCCAGCCTGAGGCTGGAGGGAGCCCCAGCACAGTCCGCCAGGCTCTGGCAGGAGCAGACGCCATTGCCCGGGGGCTGCATACTGGAGAGTCCGGGGGTCACCGGCACCAATAAGCATCCTTAGGTGGAGCCACTTCCCGCCCAGGATTCCACCTGACAGCCAGGCGAGTGCATAGGAGGCCCCTTCAGATGATCATCCCCCTGCCACCGACGCTGCTTCTGAGAAGCCACAGGGACCCCAGGGAGACACATCCTGGAAATGAACCCAGAGACTCAGGGGCGTCAGGTCAACCCAAGGAGACTCGAAGCCACAGCGCCCGGGCAGGGCCTGAGGCAGACACGGGACCAGAGACTCAGACCACAGTGCCCAGGCCAGGCCTGAGGCAGACATGGGACTGGAGAGGGTGGGCTGGGTTCTTGTGGCCAACGGCCAGCACGCTCTGAGCACAGCCTCAGGGACTGAGCAGAGCCCAGCCACACCCCACTTCCATGTGGAGACCCCACTTCCCAGATGGCCCCCACAGCCCTGAGGGCAGGATGGATCAGGCACCACAATGCGGGTGGGGGCTGGCAGCAGTGCCAGTGTCAGCAACACCTGGTTGTAGCCTGCCAGCTGGCAGTCGCCTAGAACAGGTGCAGACACGCTGTCCCCTTGGGGTCACTGTGCTCTGGGCTGGGGGTCTTGGTGAACAGAGGCAAAGACTTCACTTTGGGCAGCTCAGAGTCACACAGACAAGAATAAACCTCCTACAAGGAACAGCTTCCACACCCGCAATGTACCCTCCACGTTACCTTGGAGGCCGGAGCTGAGGTCGCCAAGGTCAGCAAATGGGTCCGGGTTCTGAGACTTGGTCCAGCTGGCCTGAGGGCCACAAGGGGCCGGCTGACCTCCAGGAGAGAAGAGGGGGCCTGGAAAAGGGGCACAGGGCGTTAGAACAAGCACCACCTGAAGCGAAACACACCCTCCTGGGACCTCCGATCGTTCCTCCTTACGACGTGACAGCCTCACTCCTGCCTGAGAGCTGGTACCTGCACGGCCTGTGTGCAGGAGACCAGCCAGGACCGAGGCACATGTGGTGGACGCTGCCTCCACGCCCCACACTACTCCTCGGGGAAAACAGCTTCACAGCGCACACCCAGAACCAAACCATGTTCATATCATTATGACTGTTGTTCTGCAGTGCCACTTCTTGGAATCCATCTAAAATTAGGAATGTTCTTCATGATATTCTTTATAATAACAAAAGTTTGAGAATATCCTAAGTATAAAATCATAAAACACAGGCTGGGCAACATAGAAAGACCATCTCTACAAAAAATAAAAAAACAACCAGGCACGGTGGCACATGCGTGTGGTCCCAGCTACCCGGGGGGCTGCAGTGGGCGGACCGCTTGAGCCCAGGGGTTGACGGCTGCAGGGAACCGAGTGATGCCACCGCACTCAGCCCCAGTGACAGAATGAGACTCTGTCTCCAAAAAAACCAAAGAAACAAAAAAACAGCAGTTGTAGAGCTCCTCGATAGAGTGCCATGCAGTCACTAAAACCAGGCTCTTCATGTATAAACAGCCCTCGTGGATCTACTTGAGGAAAAAGATGAATTCCTGAGGCCAAAAATGAGCAAAGAACATGAAATGATTCTCAAAAGAAATACACATAACCAAAACCACGCAAACTAAGAGTCAACCTCATTCATAAGAAAGAAATCAAACCGGCGAGACATCTTCACAGTGATCATCCAACCAGGAGACAAACTGGAGACGGGAGCTGCCCCTGGGCAAAGACGTCTGGAAGCACACTCGAGCGGACAGGCACCCAGGCCCTGGTGCGCTGTGCACTGTGCCTCCCGGGGCTCTGTGGACAGTGTGTGTTCCACCCGCTGAGGGCTGTGGCAACTCCGCCCGGCAAGTCTATTGGCACCATTTTCCCCACACCATGCACACTCTGTCCCTGTGCCCCATTTTGGGAATTCTAATGATATTTCAAACTTCTTGATGATTGTATCTGCTTTGGTGACCTGTGTTCCATGAGCTGAGGATGCTGCTCTAATTGTTTTCGGGTGCCATGAACTGTGCCCATAGAAGACGGTGAGCTGAACTGACAGTGTGCTGTGGCTGCTCCACAGACCAGCTGCTCCCCCTCTCGCTCCTTCTCAAGCCTCCCTATTCCCCGAGACACAACCATACTGAACTTAGGCCAATTCAGAACCTACAATGGCCTATAAGCATTCAAGTGAACACAAGAGTTGCAAGTGTCTCACTTGAAATCAAAAGCTAGGAACAACTGAGCTTAGTGAGGGAGGCACGTCAAAAGCAGAAGAAGGCTGGGCGCAGTGGCTCATGCCTGTGTCCTCAGCACGGTGGGAGGCTGAGGCAGGAGAGTGCTTGAGCCCAGGAGTTCAAGGCCAGTCTGGACAACACGGCAAGACCTTATCTCTACAAAAAATAAATTTAAAAAATTAGTTGGGCATCGTGGTAAGCGCCTGTAGTCCCAGCTACCCGGGAGGCTGAGGTGGGAAGATCCCTTGAGCCCAGGAGGTTGAGGCTGCAGTGGGCCATGATTGTGCCACTGCACTCCAGCCAGAGCAAGACCCTGTCTCTAAAAAAAAAAAAAAAAAAAAGAAAGAAAGTCGAGATAAGCTAAAAGCTAGGCCTCTTGCACCAGCAAGCCAAGTTGTGAATGCAAAGGAAAAGTTCCTGAAGGAAATTACGCCACTCCAGTGAACACACAAATGATAAGAAAACAAAACAGCCCCATTGCTGATACAGAGGAAGTTCGAGTGATCTGGAGAAAAGGTCAAACCAGCCACAACATCCCCCTAAGCCATAATCCAGAGCAAGGTCTCAACTCTTTCAATTCTACGAAGGCAGAAAGAGGTGAGGACGCTGCAGAAGAAGAGTGAAGCCAGCAGGGGCTGAGGCTGAAGGAAAGACGCTGTCTCTGCAACATACAAACGCAACGTGAGACAGCACGCGCTGACGGGGAAGCTGCATGCAGCAAGTCATCCGCTAAGATCCGCTGAGACCACTGAGGAAGGGGCTGCCAGACTCCACGCAGACGAGACGGCCTAAGTCACCCGCTAAGATCCGGCTGAGATCACTGATTGAAGGGGCTGCACCTGCCAGACTCTCCACGTAGATGAGACGGCCTCGTATGGGAAGAAGACGCCATCTGTGACTTTCATAGCTAGAGAAGTCAATGCCTGGCTTTAAGGCCTCACAGGACAGGCTGCCTCTCTTGTGAAGGTCTAATGCAGACGGCGGCTTTAAACGAATAGTGCTCATTCATTCAAAAAACCCAGTGCCCTTAAAAATGACTCTAAATTGACTTGGCTTGTGCTACAGAAACGACACAGCAAAGCCTGGATGGCAGCCATCTGTGTACAGCACGGTGTGTGGAATATTTTAAGTCCACTGTTGAGATCTACAGCTCAGAAAAAAGATTCCTTTCAAAATACGACTGTTTGCTGACAATCCCGACAACGCAGCTGGTCCCCTGAAAGCTCTGACAGAGGAGTAAGCGGACAGTCACGCTGCCTTCGTGCCTGCTAACACAACACCCGTTCTGCAGCCCTTGGACCAAGGAGTCGTGTCGACTTCCAAGTCTCACTATTTAAGAAACACATTTCTAAGGCTACAGCGGCCACAGATTCCTCTGATGGATCTGGGTAAAGCTCACTGACAACCTTCTGGAAAGGATTCACCATTCTAGATGCCATTAAGAACATTCACGATTCATGGGAGGGGGTTAAAACAGCAACATGAACAGGAGTTTGGGAGAAGCTGATCTCAACCCTCAAGGATGACTGTGAGGAGCTGAAGACTTCAGTGGAGGAAGTCACTGCAGATGTGGTGGAAACAGCAAGAGAACTAGAATTAGAAGTGGAGCCTGCAGATGGGACCGAATTACTGCAATCTCAGGATGAAAGCTGAACAGATGAGGGGTTGCTTCTTATGGATGAACAAAGAAAGCAGGTTGCTGAGATGGAATCTAGTCCTGGTGAAGATGCTGTGAACACTGAAATGAAACCAAGGGTTTAGAATATTCGTAAACTTATTGATACAGCAGTGGCAGCTTTGAGACGACGGGAAAAGCTCCATGTGGTTAAAACACTACCCAAGAGCACTGCACACCACAGGGAACCTTTTGTGAAAGGGAGAGACAATCGTACGTCAAACTTCATCGTCTTATTTTCAGAAACTGCCAGAGCCACCCCAGCCTTCAGGAATCAACGCACTGAGCAGTCAGCAGCTGTCCACGCTGAGCAAGACCCCCACCAGCAAGATTAGGATCATGAGCATTTTTAGCAATGAAGTATTTCTAAATCAAGGTAACTATATTTATTTTTTAGACATAATGCTATTGCACACTTAACAGACTACGGCCAGGCGCGGTGGCTCATGCCTGTAATCCCAGCACTTTGGGAGGCCAAGAGGGGTGGATTATAAGATCAAGACTTCAAGACCAGCCTGAGCAACATAGTGAAACCCTGTCTCTACTAAAAATACAAAAATTAGGCAGGCTTGTTGGCAGGCGCCTGTAATTCCAGCTACTCAGGAGGCTGAGGCAGGAGAATCGCTTGAACCCAGGAGGCGGAGGTTGCAGTGAGCTGAGATCATGCCACTGCACTCCAGCCTGGGCAACAGAGCAAGACTCCATCTCCCCAAAAATCAAAAGCAAACAAAAAACCAGACTACAGTATAATGTAAACAGAAGCGTTAGCTGAGTGCAGTGGCTCATGCCTGTAATCCCAGCACCCTGAGAGGCTGAGGTGGGTGGATCGCCTAAGCCCGGGAGTTCTGGACCAGCCTGAGCAACGTGGCAAAACTTTTGTCTCTACAAAAAAAATCTACAACTTAGCTGGGCCTGGTGGCTCATGCTTGCAGCCAAGGTTACTGAGGAGGCTGGGGTGGGAGGATCGCTTGAGCCCAGGAGGTCAACGCTGAAGTGAGTGGAGATCGTGCCACTATGCTCCAGCCTGGGTGACAGAGCAAGACCCTGTCTCAAAAACAAAAACGAAAAAACAAAAAAAAAAAACCCACACACAAAAAGTCCGTAACTTTTATGTTTACTGGGAAAACAAAATCTGACTGGCTTTCCAGGGGTACTGGCTTTGTGGTCTGGAAGCAAACCCGCGACATCGCTGAGGCTGGCCCGAGACGCAGCTGCAACATAAGCATCCGTGCTACCAGAGATGTCGCGGGAGGGCAGGCTCCAGGCTGACGGGAAGGACAGACGCTCACAAACACGGACTGCTGTACGTGACCCCGTTCCTGACAGGGCACGGGATGTTGGCCGCAACACCAAAACAAGACCCGTGGGGTCAGCCTCACTCACAAACCCCTTCAGGAGGGAACAGCCACGGGGCACTACAGGCAGAAAAACCAGGTGGTCCACAGAGTGCGGGGCATGAGATCGCATCACAAATGCAGACGCCCTGCTGGTGGGAGAAGGCCGCCTCGGGGGCGCTGCTGATGCTCAGGACCCGCTGCAGCTCTGGGAGGCCGAGTCTGTGTCCCCACGTACCCCAGTCACACCGGGTGAGTGAGGCCACTGAAGCCGTACCACAGCCCTGGGTGTGGAGCCGGCACCACTGAGCACGCCCCAGCCCTTCCGTCCTTCCCTGCGCAAAAGGCACTGTTACGGGTATGTGTGAAACAGAGACGGGCCACAGCAACTGCATGTCCTGCATGCCCTGTCCTCGGTAGGTGGTGGTCATACCTTCCATGGCTGGCGTGGGGGCCACTGCCGACGCTGCCGTCTCGGTCCAGGCAGCCCATCCTCCCAGCAGGTCTGGGTTGCTGGACGAGGCCGTCATCTTGCTGGGCTCTCCTGGCAGATCCCCTGGGACGAAGGAACCGGAAGAGAGCACATTTGGTGTCTCAGCAGTAGGCAATGTGGCGGAGCGCCAGGCTGTGCTCAGGGCCCCAGGAGCCGGCACCTCTTGCACCCAGGCTGAGCTGAGGCTGGGCTGACGGCCTCCCTCTTCCTGATGGGCCCTGAGGAGTCACCACATCACACAGAACCGAGCGTGTGGATGCAGGGGCACCAGCAGGCAGAGCAGCTCGCAGGCGAGGCTGAGAACAGCATCTGCGCAGTGCCATCCAAAGGGTTTGCCAGGACCTCACTTTCTGTAGCCATCCCCACGGCCTGTGTTCCTGCCTCTCCTAAAACCCACCCAAGCCCGCAGTGGCTCCACCTGGCTGAGCTGCCTTCGGCAGACAGACGGCCCAGCAGGTCCTGTCTGCCCTGGCTCTGGCGGCACCCACCCCAGGCTGTAAGGCTGCGCTGCACACGTCCACCCACAAGCCATCCTGCAATGGTCACCGTCATCACCCCAGAGCGCACTGTGGATCGCTGTGGATCACGCTGCTATCTCCTCAGGAGAGAGAGCCTGGGCTCCTTCCCGTAGGACTGCACTGGAGGGGCAGCCCAGCCCTGTCCCGGGGCCTGGCCCCGCAGGCCTCTGTCTAAACAAGCCATGCTCTGCCCCACACCCAGCCTCCTCCCCACGGACACAGTGTCCCAAGGCCCCCGCTGCACTTGGACCAGGCCAGCTTCCTGGATCCTGGACCCCCAACCGCCTCCCTCTGACCTCTTGGTCCCACACAAGCTCTGGGTGCAGGTGGCCTTCTCTGCCAACAGCTGCAAGCCCTGGGCCTGAGGAGGCCTCGAGAAACACCTGGTGCCAGGCACAGATGACCGAGGCACTGCAGGGACCCACAACCTGTTCTGGGTTTGCAGATGGTTTGGGGAGACAGAGCAGGGAGCAGTCCATCCTGACCTCAGGGACATCCTGCAGGACCCTGGGACCACCAGGAAGGTCACCCGGAGGTCACACAGTCCAGCCCCACCACTGCCTGAGACCCGCAGCTCTGCTTCCGACTATAGGCTGCAGTCCTGAGGGAGGAGGCCGTGGGGAGCTGGCTGCCAGGCGAGAGGCGCTTACCCAGGTGCAGGAAGTCAGCGCTGCAGGACGGGGGCGGAGCACTGTGGGCAGACGGGAAGGATGGTGGGACTGCCGCAGAGTCCGAATTGAGAAATTCGCCGAAGAGATCAGGATTGGAGCAGGGCTGGGAGTCGCTGTCTGAAGACAGCAGGAGCGGGCCAAAGGGGTCAGCTGCGGGGACAGGCGGGCATGGAGAGGACTCAGCCTGGTTGCCTGAGGACAAAGCCCAGCTCTAGAGTCAGGCCCACCCAAGAGGCCACTCCAGCTGGGCAGCCCAGACCCCACGGCGGCCCTCTCAGGGACACTGAGGCAGTCGGCCCAGGGGCTCCCCGTGCCCCACGCCTCAGGAGGACCTTCCCATGGACGCGGCAACGCCACTGAGACGGAGGAGCTGGCAGTTCCTGGCCCATGAGCTCAGGCGGGCAGCGCAGAACCAGCCCCCTGCCCTGACCCTGAGGGTGCTCCTGGGGGAGGGCACGTTCCCTTCCTACGGCCGCCTTCGAGACATGCCCATACAGTGAGAATGACTCAACCTCATCTCTCATCCACCGTGAAGCCCTTCGCCGTCGAACAGAAACACGTACCAGCAGCAGGGGGCCCTCCTCCTGGGGTGCTCTGCATGCTCAGGGGAGGGGCTGGGCTTGCCAGGAGCAGGCGGGCCTCACCGAGCAGATCCTCCGGGGGCCCCTGGGAGGTGGCCTCCGGGGGCCCAAGGAGGCAGCAGAGCAGGTCGGTGTTGCTGGAGGGGGCCTGGAGGGCCTGCGGGGCTACAGCTGGCCCTGCGCCCACCTCGGAGTGCAGGCCCAGGAGGTCAACCCCGTCTTCCTGTGGCACAGGCTCCGGGAGCACAGCTGGCGTCCCCACCTCAAAAACCACATCCTGTTGCACCAGCCCTGCTGCCAGGCCGGGGTGCTCCGGATCGGCCCGGGGCTCCTGGCCCTCGCTGGAGACTGGGGAACCCCCTTCGTCCGACACCTCGCTCTCGTCTCTGTCCTCCATCAGGGCAGACTCGCTCTCCTTGGGAGAGGCATTTGCTGCACCAGTCTCTGCCTCCTTCTCTTCTGCGAAAAGGAAACAAAACCACAGGCTGGTGAGCCTACATGGCCAGCACCAGGGTCCCCACACGTGGCCCCTCAGTGCCTCCTCGGCCCAGGGCCTTGGCGTGTGCTGCAGAAGTTTCTGGGGGGGTTTCCTGAGGCGTCTCCAGCGCACCCACCTCCAGCCTCTGCCTCAAGGCTCTGCCTGCAGCTCTCTCCACCCGGGCCTCTGTGGTGCCTAAGGCTGAGTCAAGTGGGGGCCACACGGCAGCACTGGAGGGGAGGAACACCAATCGAGGTGCTCTGGGAACAGGCGGCAGAAGGGACGACCCTGCTGGGACGGCCAAGGGTGCTGGGACAGGAAGTGGCAGGGGCATCCCTTGGGGTGTGTCTGGGGCAAGGTCCAGGGACGGCGCCCGGTGTTTTCCTGAAAAGCCTGGGGAGGGGCTGGGAGCCCACTGGGGGGTTTGGGCAGAGAGATGTGGGATCCCCGGGTGGGGACAGACTGTCCCTCTTCCCAAGCCCTTTCCTTGTACCCAGGGGCCCTGCCAGCATGGCCCGTGCTGCCCGTCTCCCCAGGCCCACAGACTGGGATGAAGAGCTAGGGTTGGTATTTCAGACTTTGTGGACACGTTCTGTTTTTATTCACCTTTAAAAAAACATGAAATCATTCTTAGCTCGTGAGCCATTAAAGAACAGGCTGACGTGCTGTGACGCAGCCCAGCTCTGCCCAAGGCCTGTCTCCCAAGATGCTTGCCCTGCCCCAGGGGCACTTTCAGACCAGGGGCCTGCCCTCTGCAAGAGGCCGGGTCCAGGGACGCTGCCTACCCTGCCAGTCCAGTGTGTGCAGGAAGCGGCTGGCGTCCGCGCTGCTACTTGGCGGTGAGTCGGAGTCCGTGGGCTCGGCTTCCGGGGAACCTGCCCCAGCATCATACTGAGCCGTGGAGCCGGGCTGCCGGGGGAGCTCCGGCTTCCCTGCCAGGAGAGGGAGGGCGTCAGGGCACCGGCACTGGCCAGCAGCCTCAGGGCAGCACTGACCCCAGAGCTGGGAAGTGCAGCCAGTCGGGCGCCAGCACAGTGGCAGGCCAGGCTGTCGGTAAAGCAGGCCAGTGACATGACGGGATCTCTGTGAACAGATGCCTGCTATCCACTTGGATGCCGCTCTGGGCCATGGGTGTGCACTGGGGCACAACACACGCACATATGAACATGCACAAGGAACACACCACTGAGGCATCAAATGCCACACAGACGCAAGGTACACATGAAAGCACACACAGATGCACGGTACGCATGACTGTGCACACAGCACACACACAGATGCATGATATACACGAATGCACACAGCACACACACAGATGCACAGTACACATGAATGCACACACAGCACACACATAGATGCACGGTACACACAAATGTACACACAGATGCACGGTACACGAGTGCACACACAGCACACACACAGATGCACGGTACACATGAATGCACACACAGCACACACACAGATGCAGAGTACACATGAATGCACACAGCACACAGAGGCATGATACACACACACAGACAGCACATACACAGATGCACAGTACGCATGAATGCACACACAGCACACAGATGCACGGTACACACGAATGCACACACAGCACACGCACAGATGTACGGTACACAAATGCACACACAGCACACACACACAGATGCACAGTACACACGAATGCATACAGCACACACAGATGCACGGTACACATGAATGCACACAACACACACAGATGCACAGTACACACAAATGCACACAGCACACACACAGATACATGGTACACATGAATGCACACAACACACACAGATGCACAGTACACATGAATACACACACAGATGCACAGTACACACGAATGCACACACAGCACACACACAGATGCACGGTACACACGAATGCATACAGCACACACACAGATGCATGGTACACATGAATGCACACACAGCACACAGATGCACGGTACACACGAATGCACACACACAGATGCACAGTACACATGAATGCGCACACAGCACACACATAGATGCAGAGTACACATGAATGCACACAGCACATAGAGGCATGGTACACATGAATACACACACAGCACACACACAGATGCACGGTACGCATGAATGCACACACAGCACACGCACAGATGCACAGTACGCATGAATGCACACATAGCACACACACAGATGCACAGTACACATGAATACACACACAGATGCATGGTACACACGAATGCATGCACAGCACACACACAGATGCACGGTACACACGAGTGCACACAGCACACACACAGACGCACGGTACCATGAATGCACATACAGCACACACACAGATGCAGGGTACTATGAATGCACACACAGCACACACACACATGCACGGTACAAACGAATGCACACACACAGATGCACATTACACACGAATGCACACAGATGCACGTTACACATGAATGCACACACAGCACACACACACATGCACGGTACACACAAATGCACACGCAGCACACACACAGATGCACAGTACACACAAATGCACACAGCACACACAGATGCACGGTACACACGAATGCACACAGACCACACACACAGATGCATGGCACACATAGCACACACAGATCCATGGTACACACGAATGCATGGTGCACATGAATGCACACACAGCACACACACAGATGCAGGGTACCACGAATGCACACACAGCACACACAGCACACACACAGGTGCATGGTACACATGAAAGCACACACAGCACACAGAGATGCATGGTACATACGAATGCACACACAGCACACACAGGCACAGTACGCTCATGTGCACACAGCACACACACAGATGCACAGTAAACTCGTGCACACATACACGACACACACGGGCACACGCCACCCACGGACACATACACAGCACGCACACGCCACACATGCAGCCTCTTTCAGGGACGCTGAAGATGCTCAGAAAGAAAATGCAAACACTGCAAACCAAGAGCCCAGGACAAGCGTGGCATGGGCAGTGGGCGGCCCTGGGCCCACCTGCCAGCGCTTCCTGGGCTGCCTTTTCGAAGCTGCTCGGAAGTGAGAAGAGCAACAGGAGCGAGGGCTCTGCCGTGTTGTCCATGTGCTGCTGAGCAGGCCCGAGGGTCACAGTGGGAGTGGATGTGTGTCCCGCACACGTGACAAAAATCTGACCCAGACACACGCCCGGGACAAAACCCCGCTTCGCCCCAGCAGCTCGGGCTTTCCTCCCTCTGCCTCCGTCCCTGCCCAAGGGCCTCCAAAATTGCAGCCTGCGAGTCCTCTTTCTCTGGTGTAGCTGGTGGTGGTCCCAGCATCCAAGACAGAGTTTCCAAAACCTCCTGCAGCCCAAGCTGCTCAGGGCCTGGATGCAGCAGCGGGCGCGGTGGCCCAGCCCTGCCAGAGCTCAGCCGAAGAGGTCTCCCTCCACAGAGACACTCACCAGAACAGGATTCCCTCAATTCACCTGCGGGATCTTACCAAACTTAGACAGAATGTCTTGCTGCTCCTCCCGGCTGGAAAACAGGATTTTGGGGTTCAGCCCCCTCATGCTCGAGTTCTCCCACGGTGGAGCTTCCCGGCTCAGCCTGTCCCTGGACTCCACCTCCACTTCTAGGTTCACTTGAAATAAGTCCGGGTATTTCTCTTGAATGTCACAGGCGTCCAGGTCATACCTGCGGTGTTACGAGTAGACGCCACTTAGGAAGGCCCCCCAAGTAGTCTGTAAGTCCCTCGGACATTCACTAAAGAAACGTGCACGGAAACAGACTGCAGCTGCAGGCAGTGGTGCGAGAACAAAAGGGCAGCCAGTCACCCCCGCCTGCCAAAGCTGGAGCCGTGTGAGCGGACCCAGCGCTGTCCCAGGAACCCACAGGGCACCAGCACCCCCGGTCAGGGCCCAGAAGAGCACCTTTTCACTTGCTCTTTGGATGTCACAGTGGGGATGCCCGCGACTGTGTTCCCGGCAGAGGGGCACTGGGCGGGGCCACCACGTTTCCCGCAAGTCCGGGGAGGCCGTGTGCTCAGAGCAGACGGGACAACATCCCACAGCAGGCGACTCCGGCACACAGGCAGGCAGCTCTGAGATGGGACCCCAGGGTTCCAGGGCAGGTGCTGGCCCTCACTCCCCAGCACACACAGACTGCGGCCACCTGGCAGCTCAGAGCACACACTCCAGGATACTAATTGTGTTTTCCATAAAAATGATGACATCCACCCTGACAAAAACCCACAACTGTCAACAGATGCCCATAAGACCAAGACCTCTAGAATCTGGCTGCCAGGGAATTAGGAACATGATTCCAGCGGAAACAAAGCCGTGTCCACCGTGGGGCTGGGGAGGCAGCACTGGCTGGGCTGTGGGGAGCAGGGGCAGGGGTCAGCGGGGCCCGCCTTGGGGTGTTGGCCGCACGGGGAGACAGGTGTGACCTGACACTGTGACCACTTCCTGGCCCCTCAGGAATTCCCTAAGGAATTCCAGGCTATTTCATGCATTTCCTATGATCGTCTCTGATCCCACCGCCATAAACTGCACTGATAAGTCCGGGATCTCCAGCAGGCAGCAGGCTTTCCATGCCTGTCTTATTTTATGCCACCTAAAATCTCTACATGTTGAATTTCATACATCTAAAAAAATAAAGCAGAAACACAAGAGAGTGGTGGCCAGTTCCTGGGAAACCCAGGGTGCCAGTGTCTGCAGGGCCAGGAACACCCAGAGCAGAGTGGGACACGCCGAGGGAGCAGGGAGACGGGCCCGGCAGCCTGTGTGGGTCAGAGCCACGGCTGGTTTCAACTGTCACTTCTCTGAGCTCCACACATGCCTGGGATGTGTGACGGCCTCTAGTTTATCCCTTCCTGCTCACCCCCTAAAACATCCTCTTGCTGTGCGAGGGGAGAGCACCCCGTGCCTGCCCTGACGGGTGGCCAACCTCACGCGGAGCAGCGCCCCCTGGATGCCCTCTCAGGGCTCTGGGCGGAGGTGGCCACGGCCGAAGCCAGGACTGACGTGCACTCCAGCCGGGGCCAACATGAGCTTCCCTCTGCGCCCGAGCCTCTTAGGTGCCGCTATCCGTTGTCGGGGGCAGCAGCGACTGCAAAGCGGTGGCACAGCTGGCGTGGAGATGTGAAGGCGGCAACGTCTGCAGAGCAGCCAGCAGGCACCAGCAGAGAATCCGACGGCCACCGCAGCGGAGGCTCAGACCGGCCACCACCGAGGCTGGAGGGGCACAGCGGGAGGGGCACGGAGGGATGATGTGCGCAGGGAGCCAGGTCGGCCAGGCAGGCTCAGGTCCTGGGGCAGACCAAACTTGGGCAGCCCCAGAGGGAGCGCCACTCATGCCCAGCCTCCCTGCCCCAGCTGCCCCTTGAGACACCCCTGGGCACTGGGTCTGCAGGCCCGGCTCTCACCCAGCCTGGCGCTGAGGACACAATGAGGTCTGTGAGCAGGGTTAGCCGCTCCCAAGAGCCCTGGACTGCAGAGGACACGGCCCGCAGGCTCCCGCCAGCCAGCTCCAACAGGGCAGAAGGGGCTCCCGACAGGCTTGGCTGTTACACTTGTGCCACGGCTGCAGTCCTGTGTCCCTCTCCCCCAGGCACTGTGCAGGCCCGCGGCCAGGGAACACGCCTCTCCCCCAGGGATAGCGCAGGCTCGACGTGCAGAGCCCACGCACGTTCCACGTGCTCCTCTCCTGCTGCCCCGTGTCTAACTTCATTCAGCCATCTCATGAAATCTACTTGCTCATTCTGATGGTATACAGGTTCCTTAGGTTTCTTGCTGAAAGCAATCATGCTACCTGTGAAAAGCAACAGCTGGAACTTCCATTTCTTCTGCCCTTTCTTTTTCTTGCCTTACTGCACTGGCTAAGACCGACCATAAAATCCTGGATAGTGAGAGTGAAACCCCTGCTCTGTCTGCAAACTCAGGAGGGAAATGTCCAAATACATCATGATTAGCTGTGGTGCTTCAGGATTCTGTGGCTGCTCTTTATCAGCCTAAGAAAGGTTCCTTCTGCTCCTCTTTGCGGGGCATTGTGATGAGAAAGGAGTGCTCATTCTTATCATGCTTTATCTACGAAAACTTCGCCTGGTTTTCGCCTTTGCTCGGCTAACGTGGTGAAGTATGGTGGCTGACCAATTTTCAAATGTTAAAACCACTTCACATTCCTGAAATAAACCAGATGTCAAGCCATGTCATCCTTGTTACATAACACTGGGTTCTTTCAGCTAATATTTTGTTTAGAATTTTTCTATCTATATTCATGAGATCTGGCTTGCAATTTTCCTTTCCTACGAGGTTCTTTTGTGTGTGCGCGCAATCATGGCTCACCACAGCTTAGGCATCCCAGGCTTAAGCGATTCTCCCACCTCAGCCTCCTGACTAGCTGGCACCACAGGCATGTGCCACCACATCCGGCTGATTTAAAAAAATTTTTTTTCGTAGAGACAGAGTCTCACTACGTTAACTAGGCTGGTCTCGAACTTCTGGCTCGAGCAATCCTCCCATCTCAGCCTCCCAAAGCGCTGGGATTACAGGCGTGAGCCGCAGTGCCCGGCCTGTAGGAAGGTTTTAAACTACAGAATATATTTCTTTAACAGACATTACAACGCCGTATTTCTTCGTAGGTGTATTTTGAGAGGCGTTTTTCAGATAATTTGCCCATTCCACTGAGAATGGCGTTCCTCCCAGCACCACACATGCCATCTGAATGTCTACGGGACCTGTCTCCTTTGGTTTCCCACCCTGGGAGCCCGTGTTTCCGTGTTCCGTCTCCCTTTCTTGACCAGACTTGTTAAGCAATCAATATTTTCAGATAATCAAAAGAAACACCTTTTGGCTTTACTGACTTTTCCTATAGTGTGCTTGCTTTTTTTTTTGAAATGGAGTTTCACTTGTTGCTCAGGCTAGAGTGCGATGACGTGATCTCTGCTCACTCCAACCTCCGCCTCCCGGGTTCAAGTGATTCTCCTGCCTCAGCCGCCCAAGTAGCTGGGACTACAGGCATCTGCCACCATACCCATTTAATTTTTGTATTTTTAGTAGAGATGGAGTATCACCACGTTGGCCATGCTGGTCTTGAACTCCTGACCTCAGGTGATCCACCTACCTCGGGGTCCCAAAGTGGTGGGATTACAGGCATGAGCCACCGTGCCTGGACAGTATGCTTGTTTTTAACTGAATTGTTTCTACCCTTGATTATTTTTTTTCCACCTACTTTTTTGAGTTTAATTTGCTGTTCTGGTAACTCCCTGAGTTATAGAGATAACTCCCTGAGATACGAGTTTAGGTCACCGACTTCCAACATTTCTTTTTTTTTCCCCCCGAGACAGGGTTTTGCTCACAGTTCACTGCACCCTTGCAGCCTTGATCTCCCAGGCTCAAGCAATGCTCCCGCCTCCCAAAGTGCTGGAATTGCAGCTGTGAGCCGCTGTGCCCAGCCAATCTTTCTTCCTTTAAATGTATGAGTTTAAAGTTACAAATTTCCTCTACAGCCTGCTGTAGATGCATCCCGAAACATCTGATACGGGGTATTTTGATTATCACCGCGTTTAAAATATTTTCTCATTCCAATGGTGATTTCCTTTTTGGCGCGTGGATTACTCACGAGCACATGGTCTTGGGGTTTTCCTGTCACTGACTCCCACCTTCATCCACCGTTGAGATGTCGTAAGACTTTGACACACGCCCACTTGAACAGATGCCATTTCTTCAAGAATTTGCTGAAGTTTGCAAAACTCAGGTCAGGTTGGTTAAACCTTGTAAAAAAATCTATATCTTGATGTTTGTGTCTACCTGTTCTGCTGCCTGGGGAGAGAGGCAGCCATCAGCATGGGCCTGTCCACTTCACCCCTCGTTCTGCCCCTTTGTGTTGCCTGTACTGAAGCCATGTCATCGCCCTCACCCCTGTGACGTTGCCCTTCACCTCCTGCCTTGGTCTGTCCCACCTGACATTGACACTGTGACATCAGCCCTCTTCCTGTTATGGTCTGCATGGTAAGCAATTTCCAATTTTTCCACTTCAGCCTTGCTGGGTCTTTGTGTGCATGGGTTTTGAAGTATGGCTCCTATAAGCAGTACAGACTTGAGCTTTGTGTGTGCTTGGTTTTTAATCCAGCCCGATTAACTGGAGTGTGCCTTCTACTCACCTTCCACAGGATGACTGACAGGCACAGCGGGGCGTAGGTCTACTAGCTGGCTGTTTTCTATCTATATCCCATCTGGGTTTGTTTCTTTATCTCTACGCTGTTCTTGCGAATTAATCACATAGTTTTTGTTCCATTTTTCTTCTTGATTGTATCTTTAATCTGCCCTAGGGATTGGTACATTCCCTGCTTCCTGGTGACGGGGCTCCTGAAACACGTTCACTTGGTTAATCCCCTCCTCGGCTGTGTGTGTGCGCACGCGCGCTGGTGCGCCCGGGGGTGTGTGTGTGCGCGCGCGTGCACGCTGCTGCTCCTGGATATGTGTGCGCGCACGCTGGTGCTCCTGCTGTCAGATGTTACTACCACACAGGTTTTAAAACCCACAGGACATACTGGTGTTTTAAGCAGCTGGTGCTGGTGTCATTTCACCACAGTCATGCGTTCCAGCCTCCCTGTCCTGCCTTCTCTAGGCTGCAGGCTTTGCAGGCTTGCCCTTGGATATTTGCTGAAATGGAGCAGTTCTGCCAACAATCAACTCTCTCATCCTTTGCTTGGCTGAAGACATCTTTAACTGGCTTTCATATTTCAAGGATAATTTCACCGGATATAGAATTCCCGTATTTTTCTCTCAGCACTTTAGAGACAACATGCCACGGTTGCCTTTGGGTGTCACTCGGCAGGTCCTGCATTCCCACTTGTCCCGTCCCCAGGGGCTGGAGATTGTTCTCTTTGGGTTCCAGCAATTCAACCAGGATGCTCTGAGGTACTGAATCTCTTTTCTTCTTTTTGTTAAAAAAAAAAAAAAAAAAAAAAGTATTCTCTTTGGTGTCTGCAAAGCTTCTCATTCCATGGTTTTGACGTCCTCCATCAGTTTAGGAAAATTTTTGGCCAATGATTTTTCAAGTATTATTTCTTTTTTTTTTTTTTTTTTTTTTGAGACGGAGTCTCGCTCTGTCGCCCAGGCTGCAGTGCAGTGGCGCGATCTCGGCTCACTGCAAGCTCCACCTCCCGGGTTCACGCCATTCTCCCGCCTCAGCCTCCGAGTAGCTGGGACTACAGGCGCCCGCCACCACGCCCGGCTAGTTTTTTGTATTTTTAGTAGAGACGGGGTTTCACCATGTTAGCCAGGATGGTCTCGATCTCCTGACCTCGTGATCCACCCGCCTCGGCCTCCCAAAGTACTGGGATTACAGGCTTGAGCCACCGCGCCCGGCCTCAAGTATTATTTCTGTTCCATTCTCTCTCTTCTAGAACTTCAAGTAAAAGCACGCCAGGCCCCTGCAGTGCCACAGTCTCTCTCGTGACCCTCTCTATACGTGTTTTCTTCCATCGTTTCTTCTCTGTGCTGCCATCGGAAGATCTTTCCCACCAATTCACCGTCTGTTCTGCTGTGCCTACTCCACTGTTAAGCGTGTACTGAAGCCTTCATTTCGGCTATAATATTTTTCAGTTCTAGAATTCACATCTGTTTCCTTTTTATGTTCCAGATCTCTGGTGAAATTCCCATCATTCCCCCGACTTTGGTGAATAATCAGTTACCAAAGTCCCTGCCTCCTGCCTCCATCATCTGAATCCCCGACAGGTCCTTCACCGACATTTTCCTCTTCATCATCAGTACCTTGGTCTTTAAAAACACTATTTTAAGCACCGCCTCCCTTGTGGCTGAAAACTCTGGGTGTTTTTCTTCCTCCAAAGGAGGAAAAAAGAAACGAAAATTGTTAAAGTTGTGAATATGTGAGTTAAAAAAAGAAAAGCGTAAGACACAACAAAGACAAGAGATGTAAAAAAAGAATCACAGAGACAGAAAAACACGAGAGGACCCCCCGGCCTCCCAGTGCAGGCCGTCCACGACAGCAGCAGGTGCCAGCTCTTCCTGGGCTCGCCCAGGCCAGGCCAGCACCCCTCCCAAGGTGCAGAGTCCCCCAGCATCCCCGTGGGGCTGGCCCCAAGGCTTTCCTTTGTTTACTGGGTAGAGTACAGAGCCTGGAACACAGCAGGCCCTGCAGCCACAGCCTCTGTCTCGGGAGCCCCCGTGGGTGCCCCCTCTGGCTCCTGAAACAATGTATGTTCCACTGTGTCTTGACAGATAAGCCTGTCTGTGACTGAGTAGAAAGATCTCCAGTTAAATGGGAGGCCGAGACAGGCGGATCACTTGAGGTCAGGAGTTCAAGACCAGCCTGGCCAACAGAGTGAAACCCATCTCTACTAAAAATACAAAAATTAGCCGTGCATGGTGGTGCAGGTCTGTAATCCCAGCTACTCAGGAGGCTGAGGCGAGAGAATCACTTGAGCCTGGTGGGTGGAGTTGCAGTGAGCTGAGATTGCGCCATTGCACTCCTGCCTGGGTGTTAGAGCAAGACTCTGTCTCAAAAACAAAACAACAAAAAACAAAAAAACAAAAAACAAAAAAAAACAAAAAACCTCCAGTCAGAATCAGAACGCCCGGTGTGACAGCCTGCTCTGCTGCTCACCGCATCTGCACCTGAGCCTGCAGAGGGCAGGCTAGGTGCTGTTGGGCGCTGATGTCATGAGGACAGGGAGCTAACAGGTGCTGGGCACGGTGGGGGCGGGGGACATCCTGTGACTGAGCTTGTTTACAGAGGGAGCTAACACTAGAGCGTGAGCTTCCAGACATGACTGCCCCGCATCTCCTCCAACCTCCGCCCAGCGGGGCACTCTGCACACGGCAGGCTCAGGAACGTTTGCAAAGATGCAGCCGCCACCTGCTCACCTGCTCATGCCACGCCCGGGTGTGAGGGCTAAATTCTAACAGACACACACACCATCAGGGGCCAGAGCAGCAGCCACCAGGTCCACCCCAGCAGCCTGCACACAACACATGCAGCTCCAGGATGGTCTAGGAACAGGCCCAGCGCCACCAAGCGGCAGTCACACAGCCCGCCACTCCCGCTGGGGCTCCCACGGCCAGCCCACATGCAGGTGCTGCGGCGGCGCGGGGCACCTGTCCCTCCCCACCGAGCCCACGCGGCACCAACATACTTGGCAAATTTCACAGTGGTGGCGTTCCGAGGCACAAACCCCGTGTGGAACTGAATCTGGAACATCTTCATGGATGCCATCTGCAGAGAGAGCAAACATGACACCCCGCACCGAGGGTGAGTCCAGATCCTGGGGCCACAGGTGAATTCGTCCCAGTGGGTGAGCTCTGAGAGCCGCTCACGGAGCTGGAGGCGTGGACCGTGCCTCCGTGCCACATGTTGCGGGGGAAGTGGGAGAGGGTCTGTGTGTGGCAGGTAGCCCCAAGGAGAATGCACGCGCCCACAAGCTGCTTCACGGGACTGCCGTGGGGGGCTGCCCCTGGACCCTCAAACTCAGATGGAAATGCCAGGCTTTTCAGGCTGAGATCCCGCCACGGTGAGTGCACAGGGCCAGCAGGGGGGACTGGGGGGCAGTCGCCACGTGAGAGCCCACAGCACTCACCAAACAGCAAGCACTCTGACCTTCCACGAGAAGTGAGTGCACAGTGGCCCCCAGCCCTCCCAAGAGCCTGGGGGTGAGTGGGGAGCACCGGGCAAGCCACAGGCTCTCTCACCTTGGCCTGCAGCCGGCCGCCCAGGGTGGACCGGGCGTGATAGATGACGATGAGCACATCTCCTTGCACCGTGACGCCCAGGGGAATGACGGCTTTACCATCTTCAATCTTAAAATCCCTAAGGACAGAATGACGAGAGAAAAATTAAACAGAAAGACCCCCAAAACCAACCAAACAAAAACAACAAAAAACAGAATGAGAAATTGTCGCTTAGGTAAAACATGTAATACCCAATAAAGAATGACGCCCACAAAGAGGCCCACAGAAATTCTGAAGTCTCCCAGACACTTAGATCCTGTGATCTGACGCTGACCAGGACCCCAAGTTACCCGCCACAGACACTACAGCTCCAAACATGTCCGCCTCAGCAAGCGCTTGTCCCCGGCAAGGCCAAGGTTCCTCTTTAATGGTGTTCCGGAGGGGTGAGGATAAGGGAGCACGGCACGGGGCCACAGCTGCACTCACCGCATCTTGTCATACTCCTGGGAGGTGCTGGCCACGCGCTCATCCCCCACGTAGACCTCGCAGAAGGGCCTGCAGCCACTCCTCTGCTTGCTGAACAGCGGAACGGGCGTCATGACCACGGCCCTCACCAGGATGGGCTTGCTGTGGGGTGTGATGGGCTCCTCCGCCACCATGTCGCACATGTACTCGATGTACCTGGGGGTAGACGTGCCGCGTCACCACGTGGTGTGGCCTGAGGGGACCACACAGCTGATTGTGTCTTTTGAATAGGAGTCTTTAATGCTAGAAATTTCCCTTGTGGCAATGTTTTAGTTGCTCCTAATAAATCTGATGTTATAATTTTCATTTAGTTAATTGTGTGTGTGTGTGTATATACATACATGTATTTTTAAGACAGTGTCTTAATGTTTTTAAATTTCTCATGATACTCCCAGTTTGATACTCATGGGTTATTTAGAAGTTGCTTAATTTTGAGGCCGGGCACGGTGGCTCACGCCTGTAATTCTAGCACTTTGGGAGGCCAAGGCAGGTGGGTTGCCTGAGGTCAGGAGTTTGAGACCAGCCTGGGCAACATGGTGAAACCCCATTTTTTTTTTTTTTTTTTTTAGACGGAGTCTCGCTCTGTCGCCCAGGCTGGAGTGCTGTGGCCGGATCTCAGCTCACTGCAAGCTCCGCCTCCCGGGTTCCCGCCATTCTCCTGCCTCAGCCTCCCAAGTAGCTGGGACTACAGGCGCTGGCCACCGCGCCCGGCTAGTTTTTTGTATTTTTTTAGTAGAGACGGGGTTTCACCGTGTTAGCCAGGATGGTCTTGATCTCCTGACCTCGTGATCCGCCCGTCTCGGCCTCCCAAAGTGCTGGGATTACAGGCGTGAGCCACCGCGCCCGGCTGTGAAACCCCATTTCTAATAAAAATACAAAAATCATCCGGGCATGGTGGTGTGCACCTATAATCCCAGCTACTCAGGAGGCCTAAGGCAGGAGAATTGCTTGAACCTGGGTGGCGGAGATTTAGAGAGTTTTCCAGATATCCTTCTGGTACTGATTTCTAGTTTTATTCCACCGTGGCCTGAGAGCATAGTTTGTCAGATTTCAAATTTTAAAAATTTGTTGAAGTGTCTTTATAGCTCCAAATCTGATCTTTCTTCTTGCATATTCCACGTGGATTAGAAAGAAATGTGTGTTTTTCTGTTGTTGGGTGGAACGTCCTAGAATGCTCTACAGCTGTGTCAGCCTTCACGGGCTGGCACGTTCAGTTCTTCTACACCCTGCTGGCAGTCTGTCTACTTGTTCTGCGGAG
Organism: Theropithecus gelada; assembly: GCF_003255815.1. NCBI lineage: Eukaryota > Metazoa > Chordata > Mammalia > Primates > Cercopithecidae > Theropithecus > Theropithecus gelada. The sequence goes on from NC_037672.1 coordinate 841,679, forward strand.
TACTGAGAGGAAAATGTTGAGGTCTACCCCACAACTGAGTTGTCTAGTTCTCCTTTCAATTTGATCAGTTTTTGCCTTACGGATGTTGAATGGAATCTGTTTTCTCTGAGCTTGGTGGCATAGCTCTGGCTTTCCCACGGCTGGCGTTCCCCTGGTGCCTCTGTGGTGCACACGTCCCCTGGTGTCTGCCTCCCACCTCGTGGCACCCATGCCCTGCAGCAGGCCCTCTCCTGGAGCTTGTGCGCGGCAGGCAGGTGACGTCACTTCTGTGGTGACGGTGCAGACCCCATCTTCCCAGCCACAGGCCACTGTGGTCCAGCTCAGTTAGCACGGAGCCAGGACAGCCGGTCCTTCAGCCACAACAAATAAATCCTGCCAATAGCCCGAGTGGCCAAGGAAGCAGATTCAGCAATGAAAGAGAAATCGGCTTTCTCAGAGTCAGTGCAGCCAACACCCTGACAGGAGAAGAGGACCCAGCTAAGCCTCAGGGTCCAGGGAGACCATGAGAGAACAGATGTGTGTGGTTCTAAGCCCGAGTGTGTTGTGGCGGGTCATGTAGCAAACTAGTACGCTCTTCCCCCACCATCCTGTTCTGAACTCACCTCTGCCTCCGTGTTGAAAGGGGACCTCCTGCAGTGTATGGCTGAGCCGTGCATTTCTGTCCCACGTGACAAACCTGTCTTAAACAAAACCACTCACGTTCAGCCTGAACACTGATGTGGCTGGATTAAAATTTACCATCTTGCTGGCTGTTTCCTATTTGTTTGATCTGTTCTCGGTTTTTTTCTTCTTCTTTTTGCCTTCTCTTGGCAAGGTTTATGTCTTCATTTTACTTCTTGTTGACTTCTTAATTACACCACCAAAGAAAAGCCCTTACTGGTTGTTCCAGGCTTTCGGACAAGACCCTTGTGGCTGACATCTTTCTTTTGGTACCTGACGCATCTTCTTCTGGCCGCCTCCAACACTTCCTCTGTGCTCGGTTTGCAGGAGCTCTGACCGGGATGCACCTGAGTGAGTTTTTATGTTTGTCTTTCTTTCATCCTGCTTGGTCACCTCTGAGCTTCTTGAACCTGGGGACTGGTATCTGTTACTCATTCTGGGAAATTCCCAGCCATGATTTCTTCACTGTTCCCGCTTCCCTCTTCCGTTTCTGGACTCCACGTGTGTGTGGCCCTGCCTGAGGTGGAGGCAGCTCTTGGGTGCTTGTTCTACCCCCACCCCCGCTTTCTCTCTGTGATTCAGTTTCAGTAGCTCTTGCCCTGGCTCCAAAGGCCACCGACTCAGCCTCGGCGATGTCGAAGGCGTTCTCATTTCAGGGATTTCCCTTTGTTTATTTCCTGGTGTTTCCATGGCTCTGACGAGTGATCCACTGGACCACGCACCCTGCATGAGGGTCCTCTTTCCACGGCTCTGAAAGTGATCCACTGGACCACGCACCCTGCATGAGCGTCCTCAGCACATCAGTCAGTTACTTCAATTTCCCTAAGAGTCACAGGGTGCAGCTCTTTCATCTCCTCCATCTGGAGGCAGAAAAAAGGGTCTCGGCCAGGTCTGAGCCTCCCTCACAGTAGCTGTGTCCCCTTGCCCGGCCCTCACTCTCCCATCTGTCCTGTGGGTGCCCATGGAGACTGTGCCTTCCAGAGGGCAAGGACCCTTCCAGTCCTGCAACCCTGGAGGCTTCACTTGCCCACTGAGACACTTGGCCTCCACCGGTTGTACTCCTTCTGGCCTCCTTCTCTTCTGGGGTCTAGTTATGTCCACCCCAGACAGTGCACACACACACCTCCTCCCACAGGCACCTGACTCTCCTTAGATTCTGGGCCAGAGATGTGGAAAGGCCATGAACTTGACGTTGGCCCAGCCACCTGCCCGGTGGGAGCGGCACTCTGCACATTTCTCTGCTCCTCCAAGGAAGGAGCTGTGGGATTTGGTGGGGTCATGGAAGCCCAACCACACTTCACAGGGAAAGAGACTCCCTGGTTCTCAGATGCCCCCTGCTGAGCAGGCCCCACCGCACCTGGCCTGGGGGTGCCAACAGCTTTCAGCTCAATGTGTAGAGGGGTTCCTGACTTTGCTGCGGTCACAGAAAAGACACAGCTGGATGGGGCGGCCACGATCTCCTCCCCATAAGGCTGTGAGCAAACGAGGTGGGGCCCTCCCTGGGGATCCACAGCAGCAGGATTGGCCTCCCGACGCTCGCCCTGTCCACAGGCTGTGCGCTCCGTTCAGACAGGATGAAGAATGGGGAGTCCCTCGAAGCTTGGGTCCCTCCTCTTCCCTCCCGCCATGGTGGGGCCACGGGGCCGGCCTTTGCTCCTGGGCTGTCTGTGGTCCAGGTCAAGGCCTGCTCTTTCAGAGGCTGGGAGGCTGCTCCAGCCTCACCAGGTCCTCAGTGAGACCAAGGCCAGGGGAGGCTTTATGCTGGGAAGGACTCCTCACATAGACACCTGCAGCCTCGAAAAACAGAGCCCTAAACACGCTGTGGCCGCACTCCCATTTGAGAAAGTCTCCTCCACGCGGCCAGGGAAAGTCTGCTGCGTGCTGAGGCGACCGGCACGGAAGCCTGCACTTGGCAGGGCCCTAAACATGCTGCAGCCTCACTCGGGTCTGAGCAGCGTCAGGTGCTCCACACAGCACCTGTCTCAGGTGGTCCACACGGCATTTTCACATGCATTATCCACCAGAGCTCACCACAGAGGACTCCTGCAGGAGGGACAGAGCGGGGTCCCAAGAGGAGCCGCTCCTGCCCAGCCCAGCCCAGCGAGCACGGGCCCCACCAGGCTACATGTGGCATTTGCCAGAGAACCTCACGTCCACCCAGAAACTAGGCAGGTGCTGCCCCACAGCCGTCAGGACCACCGCGGCTGAGGGCCCACCCTCCCTGGGCGGGCATAAACCCAGGGCTCAGCTGTGGCTCAGCGAGGCTGGGCCTGCCTTTCCCACCAGCGCCTGCAGTGGCACCGACTGGCCCTCCAGGAGACACTGCAGCGATGGCGGCTGTGCCACACGGGCCCACAGAGCTGTCCCGTCCCCGGGGGGCCACGCAGTACCTTTTGTGGGACGGCCAGATGCCTGGTGGGCAGCGCTTCATGCTGAACATGTACACGGCGGCCTCCGCGGTGCTGAAGAGACGGCAAAAGCACAGGAAGGAGCAGACAGCCACTGCAGACGCGGCTCTCCCGTCCTAGGACAGACAGACACGTCTCGCACGTGCCTCGCACTCCCGCAGGGCAAGGGCTGGCGGGGTCCTCGGCCATCCTACCCGCCCCATGGCCACGGGGACGCAGGGTTGTTCTCTCTGAGGCTGGGACATGTTTACGAAACCACATAACACGCCTGCTGAGGTGAGGATGGAGCCCAACAGAGACCGAAGGTTCCCTAACGAAGAGCAGGGCTGGGGCCGCTCTGACAGGCTCTGCTGGTGCCCAGTACCCCCGCGAGAGACCCCTCATGGAAACCTCAACTCCATCAACCACAGTGGCAGCTGCCACACCCTGGGAGGCTCAAGCACCACTAAGCTTCGCACTGCAGATGGGGAAACTGGAGGTGACTCTTAGGTGGCCACTGTGCAGGAGGGAGGCGGGCTCCCCACACAGCAGAGTGGCCTCCACACAGGCGTGCAGGTCAAGGCCAGGCAGGGCCACATGGGGAGGGGAGGGCAGGGCAGGGCCATCTGGCATCTGCCCCCTCCACACCCGAAGACACCAAGCACAGGGGCTTTCTTCCGTGTCCCAGGGTGAAGAACAGGCCCCAGCTCATGACTGGCGCTCGGATGCCGTTGAACTATGCATGAAATAATGAACTTTGATAAAAGACGGCGCCAGGGCATGGCCCTGGAGCTCACCATGCAGTGCACGACACAGACGTTCTTGTGGTCCTGCCGCAGCCAGGCATGCATGTTCCTGCAGATGTTGTACAGGGTGTGCAGGTGCGGGGCCCGCCGCGCTGCCCAGCCACACTCGGAGACCTGTGGGGACAGGGCACGGTGGCACGGACGGCAGAGGAGCCCCGCCCCAGCCTTGGTCGGATCGGAGGGACAGCCTGCCTGCAGCGCAGGGGCCTCCGCCAGCTGGCGTCATAAACAGGCGTCCATCTGCACGAGCGCCTCTGCGGCACCTGAGCACCAGGGCTGCCACTGGCCTTGCAGACGGAGCTCGGTCAGCTGTTCCTGGCTTTGGGTCCCCCTGCATACTGACAGGGGTCATGTCTGGAAGGAATGGTGCGGCCTCGAGCACCCTCTGGCAGGCGGGAAGCAGTGAAGAGCTGGGGCCTCCAGGGTTCCCATCAAGCGGCGTCCTCAGAGCAACAGAGACCCCACCTCGCTTCCTCCTGCTCCACACTCTGCAGCCCCTCAGGAGACCTCCGGCTGCCCCCATCACGGCCGCACCCTGGCCAAAGCCCTCAGCTACGCCCCTGCACTGGAGCAGGAGGAAGCTGCCACAGTGGCACCAAGACAAAGCCTGTGGCCACACACCCGGTTGTGGAACCTGGAAGGCCGGTAGGTCCTGGGGGACAGGTTGTAGACGGCATAGTGCCCCGGGTGCTTGGAGTCCAGGAACAACCGCACGTCTTCGATGTTGTTTTTGAGCGCTGACTCCACACCTTCTGCCGGGAACGACATCACTGAAACAAGCAGGCCTGCGTCAGCCGCCGTCCCCAGGAGACGTGTACCTTGTGGCCAGGCTGCCGCTGAGGCCTCGCTGCTCCTCACGCTCCCGGGCAAGCACAGCCTCCAGCAGCTCCACCAGCCACTGCCCACACAGCTGGCCCCCTCACCCTCCGCAGACTCCCGGCCTGGGTGGACCCAACACTACGGACCCAGCCACACGCCCGCCAGCCGGTGGCTGGGACTTCCTGAGACAGCTTCTGACACATGCCCGGTCTCCAGGCGCCGGGATGAGTGACTGGGATGCCTGGTGCACAGAGTCCCTGGTTTTCCATGGACACGGCCTTGTGTTGTTCCTAGCATGACCTCAGGGAGCCATAGGAGGCACCAGGCTGGGGCTGACCCTGTCCACTGCTGCGCCTGGAGGCGCTGGGCACAGGCCGTCCCTGTGAGTCTGTGGCTGCAGAGGAGGCTGGAGCAGAGGCACCTGTGCCCTGACACACAGCAGGGACTCACTGGGCACACAGGGCGCGTCCCACAGCCTCACGTGCACACGTACCTGCAATTCTGGACGTGATGTAAGATATGTCCAGGTCACCCTTTGCATAACTGGAATTAAAAAGAAGAAAACTTGATTATGACAAGAAACACTCCACAGTTAAGTCACAGGGCTGAAGCCAGAGCCCGAGGCCTGGAGAAGCCATGGGGCTCTCACTGTGGAGGCTGCATCCCATGAGGAACATGCGTGTGCACAGGCATGCGGGCAGGTTCCCGGGTGTATGTGGGCCGTGGAGCTGACCCCTACATCAGAAGAGGATGGAAATGACAGCCTGCGGGTGGTGGAGGTGTGGACGAGACAGGAGAGACGTCCGCTGTCTAACTTCCCCTTCCCCTGCGCTCTCCAGGGAGGGACGGCAACACCGGTGGAAGGTGAAGGCCGGAGAGCAGGGGTCACTTGGACGATGGTCACGGGTCATGTCAGGCTCTAGGCGCTGCCCAGGCCTGGTGGTTGCAGCAGTGGGACGCCAACAGACGCCACTGGAGGCAGAGAGGGCCCCCCTACCCTGAGTGCCTAGAAGCCCCCTGCTGTGGCCACAGGCAACTCTCTACAGACCAACTGTCCCCCACACTAGGTCCACGGAACCGGTAACACAGAGATCAAAACCCTCAATAACTCTGCAAGGACCCTGACAGGTTTATCCCACAATTCACTGGAAGAAGCAGCTGTGCAAGAACAGCCAAGCCAATCCTGTGAGGGAAGGAGCAGAAGGGAGCCTCCCTCCCAGGGCAGAGCTGGCCGGAAGCTACAGAGACCGGAAAGGCTGGGCTAGGAGCAACCTCAGCTAGGCACACAGAAGAGGGGCTGTCCTCATCAGAGGAAAGCTTGGAAAAAGGTCCAGAGAGATGAATGACCCAAATACACACGACCAAACCATTACCTTAAAGTGACTGTGCATTCAAATGCTTTAAAAACTGTCCAAACCCACAGAGCAGGTGCCGACTTAGGACGTGGGACTTCCGTGCATTCAAACATTTTAAAAGCTGTCTAAACCCACAAAGCAGGTGCTGACTTAGGATGTGGGTCTTCCAAAGCAACAAGGGAAGACCGGGAGGCACGGTGAGCCTGACGCTCGGCCACTTTTGCAGCACAGGACGCTGGGCAAGAGACAAACAGGCCACATGAAGCATGGCTACTGGACCCATAATCTAATCACCAGCAGAAAAACAAAAATAAGGGCCAGGTGCGGTGGCTCACGCCTGTAATCCCAACACTTCGGGAGGCCGAGGCGGGGAGATCACCTGTCAGGAGTTCGAGAGCAGCCTGGCCAACATGGTGAAATCCGCACAGATCCTGTACCACGGGGGCCAGCGGCAACCAGAGCGAGCTGACACGCCTTAAGCAAAGGTGGGCAGTGAGTGCCACAGGATCCACGAACATCTCACCCACCCCAGCAGCCCTGCGGTGGCCCCGTGCACCTGGCTGTGTTGGCCTCAGGCACGTGTACGGGGCTGTGTGTGTTAGGGCTCCCCTGGACACTGACAGGAGAGAAACCAGGGCCCAGACACAGGGCTCAGGCCCCGACGCCCCAGCTTCCAGAGAACACCAAGCACCAGGGCAGCCAGGGGCTCGTGGCCACCCAGGTCCTGACTCCCGGGCTTCTCCTTGGGGAGAGCCAGAAACACAAATTAACTCACTGTCCTTTTTTTTTTAAAATTGAGGCAGGGTCTTGCTCACTCCAGGCTGGAGTGCACTGGCACAATCACAGCTCACTGCAGCCTCAACCTCCTGGGCTCAAGCCATCCTCCCACCTCAGCCCCCAGTGTAGCTGGGACCACAGCGGCACGCCACCTTGCCCAGCTAGTTTTTTTATTTTTGTAGAGACAGGGTCTTGCTATGCCGTCCAGGCTGGCCTCAAACTCCTATCTTCAAGTGATCCTCCCTCCCTGGCCTCCCAAAGTGCTGGGATTACATGAGCCACCGCGCCACGCCGTCTTTTGAGCCTCCAGGCCCAGCCAGAACTCACTGTGGCTTCCAAGTCAACTTTACAAACACGAGTTTATGCAGCTTCCTCTGCCTCAAGCACGTGGTGTGAACAGAGGGCAGATCAAAACAGCAGGGCTGCCCTCAGCTAGCAGCTGGGGGCATGGGGAGAGTTCCCACCATCCCCTAACAAGCAGCAGCTGGCCGTGCCTGAGCGCCGTGAAAGCAGCACCCGCTCACGCCAAACTGCGTCCTCCTAGGGCCTGGAACCCACGGGTCCCAGCAGAGCCATGTCTAGGACCAGCCCCTGCAGCCTTAGGCTTCTGGCAGACAGCAGCTCCCACCATCCCCACAGCTGCTGGGGAGGGAGCGTGGCCTGGAGTCCCCCAAGGAGGACCCTGGAGCTGTGCCCGGCGCCCTGGACACCCCACATGCTTCCTCCCTCTGCTGACTCCGCTCTGCCTGTCCCCACAATGCACTGTGGCCGATGAGACCATGAGTCTTCTGGGGAACCAGCCAGTCTGGGGTGCTTTGGGGCCCGACATCCATCCCTTTCTACTGACACTGAAAGTGACTGTTCCTGCTGACTTTCACATATGGCTTTGCTGCCACATCCTCTCTGTCCGTTTCCACTCTGATCCCAACATCACTATCACCAAGATGATGCTGGAGAATTGCTCATCCCCATGGGTCCATGGTTGGCCCCGCTGGCACTCCACACACAGTGCCACCCGTCAGGACTCTGCAGGAGCCACACTCCTGGGCCCAGTGGGCAGTGCGCTGGGACCAGACAGAGCTGCCTCTGATCTTCCATCAGTCACAACTCAGGCAGGAGACGTCACGGAGGAGGCGTCCAGAGGTGTGAGCGAGCTCACGCCCTGCTCTGGGGACGGCCCACTAAGAACAAGTTTCTCTCCACAAAAAGCTGCACAGGGACAAGGCACACAGCTCACACACCCAAACATGCAGCACACACAGAGGCACACAGCTCACACACACAGGCCCTCACACAGCACTCCTACACATGCTTACACATGCACGCAGCTCACACATACAGGCACTTACACACACAAGTACACGTGCATGCAGCTCATAGGCACTCGCGCACACGCGTACACGTGCAGGTGGCTCACAGGCACTCGCACACATGCGTATATGTGCACGCGGCTCACGCACTCACAGGCACTTGCGCACATGCATACATGTGCACGCAGCTCACACACACTCACAGGCACTCGTGCACATGCTTACACGTGCACGCGGCTCACACGCTCACAGTCACAGGCACTCGCGCACATGCTTACACGTGCACGCGGCTCTCACACACTCACGACGCCCTTGAGCTGGTGCGACCACTGGGCCAGATGAGCAGTGCAGCATGCTCCCGGGCACCCAGCTCCTCCAGAAGAGCCAGCAAGTGGACCCCGCAATGCAGAGGGGCCGCACTCTGGAACATTCTCAGTGCTCTGTGAGCAGAGGCTGCCGGGCCTGTGGGCCGATGTCAGGGGCCACTCCCGCACAGACGCGCCCTTGGACAGCCCACCCAGAGGAAGACTTTCTCCCACCACAGGCTGGGACCCACCTGGCCTAAGTCTGAGTAACTAGGGCTTTAACTCAGTGGACTGGCTCAGTGAGGTGCCACCACAGCTGTTTCACCCACTTTACACCAGAGAGTCCCGGGAACAACCCAGGAAGGCCCCAGAGTGAGGGGCGTCATCACAGCAAGGGAGGGGCGGGCACAGGCGTCTCCCCAGCAGGGCCTTGCCCCCCAGGTGGTCAATGGAAAGGGATCTGCCCGGCTCTGTGGGGTGCTGGGCTCATTCCGACTCCCTGGGAGAAGCGGGTGACGCTGTCCCACTGCCTCAGGGGCGCCTGTGGGGCCTGATGACCAGCTGTTCCACCGCGGCCAGGGAGCAAGCGCCGGGGCTGCAGCCTGGAACGAGCACACGGCAGGTCCAGGGCTCTGGAGCCTCACACTCACTTAGCGACGGACTGTATGACCTTGGAGGAGGTGTCCTTGAGGTTGGTGAAGAGCCGCTCTGTCCCACCCCGCAGAATGTCCAGGAAGCCGCCGTAGGGCTGGTCGTACTCCGCCAGGGCCAGGCCTGCAGGGAGACACAGTCTCAGCAGCCCACAGGTGCTCGGTCCCACCTCCCCAGGCACGGGTTGCTGGCTGGGTCCACGCAGCGAGAGCAGGGAGCAGGTGGTATGGCCAGGCCCCCAACCCACACGTACCCAGCAGCAAGCCAGGCCTCAGCACTGGCAGGTCTGACCCTGTCCTCAGCCTTTCCAGAGACCCAGAAAGTGGCCAATCTGGGTGCGGAAGGGCTATGCGGCCACCTCAGCACAGCTGGGGCTGGGACTCTGTCTGCGGGGATAGGCCGGCCTCACGGCCACAGCTTTAGGTCACCATAACCCTGGACGTGAAGGCAGAGTGGTGGCCCCTGGCAGCACCGAGCAGACGGGGCACTGCAGAACCCAGCAGCTCGAGGACTCACCCTTCCTCCAGCCAGCAGAGACATAGCCGGCCACCACACCTGCATGTGCGGAACCCACACTGCATGGACCGGGGTGCCCCAGACATGGAGCTGAGCTCCTCCCTAGGAAGCAGAGCTGAAGGACCCAGGCGAAACCTCCCACACCCCAGTGGGGATGGGGGGCAAGGTCGGGAGGAGTCAGGGCCATGCAGAGCTGCATAACCAGCCGCTGCCTGTCAGGGCCACGTCCTCAATGGCCCAGAACCTTCCGGAGTGCTCGCAGCACAGAGTCCCAAGAGCATGCAGCATCTGTCTCCAGGGCCCTCTCCCCTCCTCACCAGCTGAGGGCCCTCCAGGGACACCCAGGCCCATCACAGGTGCCCACTCTTCACGTGGCAGAAGAGACCCCCTCACATTAGTGGCAGAACTGTCTCCCCACCGCCCTCCGCCGTCCAATGCCTGCTCCTGCACCCCGGCCTCAGGGTCGCTGCTGCAGTGAAGGGTTCACCTTGCCCACAGCAGGCCTGGCCCTTCATCCCCAGCGCCTGGGAAGGAACCGGGGACGCCCCCTCCATCCCCAAAAGGGGTGTCTGTTTCCTTGGGGCCTTGGGCTGTGCCAGACACTACAACGTGATCTATGCTGGGGTCTTGGCCATGGTGCAGGCTGCTTCCCACAGAACTCCTGAGCGAGGCCGCCTGGTTGCCTGGGCCCGGTCTCCTGGGCTCTGCCCTGGAGTCTCTTCCCTTGGCTGGCTTTAGTCCGAATCCCGTCCCCCTCCTGAACTGCACCAAGACACCAGCTCTGCTGAGCCCTGTGAGCCCCAGTGAACTGCCGAACCCGAGGGCGCGCTGAGGGACCCCGACCTCGCAGTTGTCTCCGGTGGGAGGAGAGGCCCGGGACAGAAGGACCCCAGACTCCATCCCGATGTGCCATGGGTGCGTGGGGCACAGCAGGAGCGAGGGACGGGTGGTGGGCGCAGGACAGGACACTCACCTCCACTGTAGCCACTGCCAGCGGAGCCCACAAGAGGGGGTGGCCCTCGCGACAGCACGGTGCTCCCATAGCCTCCATTCTGCTCCAGAAGCTGTGATGATGAAAGTGCAGAGGTCAGTTCTCTGAACTCCCACGTCGGGGAGAGGCATGGCACGGGTGCCCTCAGAGCTCATCCTTCTGCTCCCCGATCTACGACACAGTGCAAGGGAGGAACTTCCCACAGGCTAAAGCATCAGCTGGAACTCAACAAACAAAACCACGCATGCAGCCCTCATCCCCTCACCCCGCAGCCTGCCTTGGGTGCTCAGCGCTCTAGCCCAGCTTTTCAGACTCTTGGGCTGCAGATTCTGTTCCTTTTCCTTTTCTCTCTCTTCCCAGTCTGTTCAACCATCTTTTTTTTTTTTTGTTAGAGACGGAGTCTCGCTCTGTGACCCAGGCTGGAGAGCTGTGGGCGCTATCTCGGCTCACTACAACCTCCACTTCATGAGTTCAAGCAATTCTCCTGTCTCAGCCTCCCGAGTAGCTGGGACTACAGGCATGCACAACCACGCCCGGCTAATTTGTTTTGTATTTTAGTAGAGATGGGGTTTCACCATGTTGCCCAGGCCGGTCTCGAACTCCTTAGCTCAGGCAATCCGCCTGCCTCGGCTTCCCAAAGTGCTAGGATTACAGGGGTGAGCCACCGCACCCAGCTTTTTTTTTTTTTGAAACGGAGTCTTACTCTGTCACCCAGGTTGGAGTGCAGTGGCATGATCTCGGCTCACTGCAGCCTCCACCTCCCATGCCCAAACGTTCCATCGCTTCAGGTCCTGGGTTCTGGGGGCCACCTCGTGAGGCTCACTACCTCTTGGGGGCAGTATTTTATCTCACTGTGAGCTCAGCTCCATCGTGGACTGTGTTTTCTGGGGTAGTCGGCTGGCCTAAGCAGGGGTCTAACGTTTGTCCCCGTGGGGTCCCGGCCTAGAAGCACTCAGATCAGAAGCACTGAGGGCCCCGCCCCATCACTAGCGGCCCGAGTCTGCCCATCTGCCCAGCGGCACCTCCTCCCGCCCCCTCAGGAATCCCTCCAGCGCACTCGAGGGTGCAAGAGGCCACACCTCCCTGTGAGCCACAGTCCTCTGTGACCTCGGGGGAGTGGGCAGGCGTTTTCTGGAAAGAGCCATCGAGCGAGGGGATGCGAGGCCCAGGCTGCTGAAGAGCGGGACCCCCGAGAGTGATCCCTTCCCGCCGCTCTCTGACACCCCCAGGGAAGCTTGCTGAGAGGCCACCAGTGACATCAACTCTCCCGCCTCAGAGCGCCCCACACCTCAAAATGCTTCCCACACCCGGCATCAGGGCTCCCTCCGCCAGTGCGCCCACCACAGTGGCCGCCAGGGAGGGGACCACAGCCTCTCCCTGTCTGCACGGGGCTTCCCAGCACTCCCCTGCTCCCAGGTCTCCATACCCAAGTGGCCCCAAAGGAACTGCAAACCCTCCACTCAGCCCAAACCTTCCTCCTCCCACAGGGTCCTGTCCTCAGCTGGGGACTCCGGGCGGCAGCAGCTCTGACCTTCCCTCCCCATGCCCCACACCCACCGCCTGGGTCAGCTCCACTGCAGTGGCCTTGGAGGTTCTGGCTTCCAGCTACCAGGGAGTGGAAACGACCCAAGGGCTGAAAAGGGGACAAAAAGCAGAAGCCAACAGTGCTGGGTCCTTGGACGCGGACCCCTGCGAGGGCCGCCGAGGGTCCCTGCGTGTCCTGACTGGGCCCTGAGCTGGGATGCCCAGGGGCCTGCCTGCTCCCCGTGAGCGGGGGCCAGGCCGCGTGTCTGCTCTGCCTCGAGGATCTGGCGATGGAGATGGTACACCCTGTCCACGGCTGGGCCAAAAGACTTTCATGAAAGCATCTTCCAGCTAACACTGCTGCTGCCTCCCAGGCCTCACACCTCCACAAAGCACGTGGCCCCATGCGCCTCAGTCTCCCAGGCCCTGATGCTGCCGGCAGCCACCGGTACCCGGAGCGGTCCCTGGCCGGGCACAGCCTTGACACCACTGCAACCAGGACGCCCAGAGCTGAGCTGAGGGCCAGAAACATAGATGCAGGAGCAGCTCACGCCACTCCAGGACGCCCAGAGCTGAGGGCCAGAGACACAGACGCAGGAGCAACTCAACAAAACTTCAGGACGCCCAGAGCTGAGGGCCAGCTGAGCTGGCCTAGACACTAAACCCGAGAAACAGACGCAGGAGCAATTCATGCCACCCAGTCAGGGGAAGAATCCAGAAAGGCGCCCACAGAACTCAAGGAGGCCAGAAGAGCGTGTGCAGAGTGTGAAGACCTTGGCAATGGCCCCAGCGTGCCCCCGGAGTCTCGGCCCTGGACTGAGGTGGTGCCCCTGCCCATGCAGGAGGGCCCTCAAGAGCCTGTGGCTCCACACTGAGGAGGGCAGGGACCCCCAGGATGCAGGGTCTGGACGAAGCAGCACAGCCACGTGCCACCCTCCCCTCTGTAACAGGAGACGTCGGGTTCACGTGTGCCTCCCTCCCTTCTGTGGGGGGATTGGGGGCTCACGTGTGCCTCCCTCCCCTCTGTGATAGGAGACTTGGGGTTCACGTGTGCCTCCCTCCCCTCTGTGGGGGATTTGGGACTCACGTGTGCCTCCCTCCCCTCTGTGGGGGATTTGGGGCTCACGTGTGCCTCCCTCCCCTCTGTGGGGGATTTGGGGCTCACGTGTGCCTCCCTCCCCTCTGCAGGGGATTTGGGGCTTACATGTGCCTCCCTCACCTCTGTGATGGGAGACTTGGGGTTCACGTTGCGGGCGGCCGCGATCTCCTGCAGCTGGTGCACCACCTCGGCGATGGACAGCCGCTCCTCCGGGTTCACCTGCAGCATGGCGCCTGCAGCAGAAGCACAGCGCGCTCGGCCCCACGGTTCCCCAGACGGGTCGGCACCCCCTGCCCTGGCAGAGGTCACAGACCACCAGAGGCCACTCCCTCTACACACATCAGTGACGTCAGAAGCAAGGAGGGAGTGGCAAAGGGAAGAACAAAAACCAAACAAAATGATCAAAAACCACCACTCAGAGCACCGCAATTTCACCAGCGGGGCGGGCAGCAGGGGAGCTGTGGGGAAACCACCCGCAGGGACATTGTCAAAACCACGGTGACGGGCGGGAGTGGGGCCAGGGGAGCAGTGCCGCAGGCTGCGCGGGGTCTCCAGAACCACGCGGGGCCTGTGCTCCAGGGTCCTGCCCCAAGCACGCACCCCAGCGGGACTTACGGATGAGGCTGTGGAAGACCGTGTACTGCGTGTCATGCGGGGGAATCGAGTACTTCCCATTGACTATTCGAAGTTTCGCTCCATCCTCAAAAGGGTGCTGCCGGAAGCACAGCAGGTACAAGATGCAGCCCAGGGCCTGCGGGGAGAGCACGGGTAACGCCCCGGCCTGAGGGGAGTGCAGGGGTGACGCCCACGCCCATGGGGAGAGCACGGGTGACACCTGGGCCTGCGGGGAGTGCAGGGGTGACACTGGGGCCATGGGGAGAGCAGGGGTGACACCTGGGAACTCGGGGAGTACAGGGGTGACGTTGGGCCCATGGGGAGAGCAGGGGTGATGCCCAGGAACTCAGGGAGTGCAGGGGTGACATCGGGGCCCACGGGGAGCACAGGGCTAATGCCTGGGAACTTGGGGAGTACAGGGGTGACACCGGGGCCCATGGGGAGTGCAGGGGTGATGCCTGGGAACTCAGGGAGTTGCAGGGGTGACACTGGGGCCGGCGGGGAACGCAGGGGTGACGTTGGGGCCGTGGGGAGTGCCGGGTGATGCCTGGGTCTGCGGGGATAGCAGGGGTGACGCCCGGGCCCACGGGGACAAGGATGTGGGAAGAGCACCGCAGACATGGAGACTGGCTGAGGGTGGCCCCTTCCTTGGGATCCTGGGAGTATAGTCCATGGTGACACAAACATCTCTTGACTGTGTGAAGCCGGCAGCGCTTCCCACGGCGCGGGGAGGCCTGGATGCTCCACCTTTATTCACCACAAAGAACTGTCCAGGTGACAGTGTTAAACGGACTCCAGGTTCTCAAGATTAAAAGGTTCCGTTCAGGCCGGGCGCGGTGGCTCACGCCTGTAATCCCAGCACTTTGGGAGGCCAAGGCGGGTGGATGACAAGGTCAGGAGTTAAAGACCAGCCTGGCCAACATGGTGAAATCCTGTCTTTACTAAAAATACAAAATTAGCCAGCCGTGGTGGTGGGTGCCTGTAATCCCAGCTACTCAGGAGGCTAAGGCAGAGAATCGTTTGAACCCGGGAGGCGGAGGTTGCAGTGAGCCAAGATCGTGCCACTGCACTCCAGCCTGGCAACAGAGCGAGACTCTGTCTCAAACAAACAAACAAACAAAAAGGATCCTTTCAAAATTCAGGGGTTCCCACACTCCCTGAGGATCTATGGGCTGGTGGGACCAGCACAGACCCTGCTGTGTGCTACGCGAGGGGCAGGTGCCTGTCCTGTCCTTGGCAACAGCAAAGCCCCACTTTTCAGACCTGACCCCAAACAGAGTGTAGGGCATGGGGCAGAAGCTGCAGGAAGCAGCCTCCTCAGTCCGCTCAGGATTTTCCCAGAACTGGCCTCGAATAATCAGCGACTTCTCATCAGTCACCCATTTACGTGAGCCCAGAGGAGGGATTGGGGATGACTTCGGCATTAGGATCTTATCCAGTCAAGAATAAGAGCTCACACCGGGACCCCAGGCTGGGCAAGAGCCGGTCAGGAGTGTCCTCGTGCGGGATGTGCAGACGGCCAGTCACTGGGGCGGGACGAGAACACAGGCAAGGACCATATACATGGCCCCATCCTTCCACACTCCTCAAGGGACACAGGGTCTCAGCCTGTGGCCCCACGGGCTGTGTGCAGCCCATGTGCTGCGGCTGATGGCATGACTGTCCCGGTCCTTAGGCAAATACACTATGGAGGGCCAACTGCCGCATCTGGTGGCTGAATGACAGAGTGAGGGGATGTCAAAGGAACCATTAAGTCAGGACGCTTTCCACACACGGTCACCCTCGGTCAACAGGGACATGGCCTTGGAGAGGTGCAGGGAAGAGGGAGGAGACACCACAGCCTTCAGGCTCAGCCCTCACTCTGGCCTGGCTCTGAGCAGGGGAGCTGAGCACACCAAGGCTGGGGTGTGGCGGGGATGCTCCTGGGTCAAGGCACTCAGGACCAGACGCACAAATGGGGCTGAGGGAGCCTCAGGCGGACCCAGCCACGCAGGCTCTGGGCCGACCCAGCCGCACAGGACGCCCCCGACTGCTACTCGATTCATCCCCATTAGAAGAAGTCAAGGTTGGGCCGGTCGCGGTGGCTCACGCCTGTAATCCCAGCACTTTGGGAGGCTGAGGCAGGTGGACTGCTTGAGCTCAGGAGTTCGAGACCAGCCTGGGCAACATGGTGAGACCACATCTTCTACCAAAAATACGAAATAATAGCCGGGCATGGTGTGCACCTGTGGTCCCAGCTACTCAGGAGGCTGAGGTGGGAGGATCCCTTGAGCCCAGGGGCCGGAGGTTCCAGTGAGCCTGAGCAGAGGTCGCATCACTGCACTCCAGCCTGGGCGACAGAGGAAGACCCTGTCTCCAAAAACAAAAACAGTAGTAGTCATGGTGATCCTTAAGGAAAGGAAAAAAAAAAGAAAAGGGGAGTGGAGGAGAAGAGGCGGCAGACTGGTTCGGAGTGGCAGGTGCCCGGCCCATGCTGCCTGGGGTTGAATAGGGCGCACAGAGCCAGGCATCGCCACTGAGAGGCGCCGGACCTCACCCAGATATCCTGCTTCTCGCCGATCGGGAAGTTGGAATACAAGTCTATGATTTCTGGCGTTCTATACATTGGTGTCGTATTCCTCGTGATCTGAAAAAACACAAACATTTCAAAGGAAAAGTTGCACCCCACAAACAGTATTTTTTCTGTTGCATCACTTTCGTGCCGCTTTCCAAAAATGCACAGCAGACTGAGGAGCAGCCTGCCCCGCACACTGTGCCCCGGGATAACCGCCGGCCAGGCGGCCCCATGTACCAGCTCCTCCGTCATCTTCGGCCTCGGCGCGCTCCTTACGATGAGGACTGAGTCATTCACCTCCTGCAATCTCCTATGGCCTCCCGTGCTTCACGGCACGTCGGCACCAATGCACTGACCTGCTGTGCACCGAATCCGCTTGCTGAGAAGGGTGTCTCATCTGGCACAAGGGCCCCGCTCCAGAGTGGCTGCACCCAGAGCAGCTTCTGTGACGCCCAGAGCCCCAGGGTACGCGAAAGGCTGTGGGAGGAGGAAGCTGCCCACCAAGTTTACCCGACTGGTTCAAGGTTAACAAGGGAGAGCCTCACAAACATACGGAGGCACTTGTGAGACACAGAGGCTGGGGCCGCAGAGCTGTGAGGAGAGAGTGAATCTCCATGCACGGCAGACACACAAACTCCACCCTCAGCTGCAGATTCGCAGGAGAGCAGTGGGCAAGTGGGCTCTGCAGTTACACAGCAGGACAGCCCATGGCCTTGGGCAGGCCACAGTTTCTTAAAGGGAACGGGAAAATGAGAGCTGATGGAAAGCAGGATAAGCACCCTCCACTGGAAGACCTGCTTTTCAGGAATGACCTCCCTGAGGCCGAACAGTCAGCTACAAATGCAAGACACAAGAGCAAGAAGGCCCGAGTCCAGAAAGCGCAAATAACTCCTACAGTTCCAAGACACAGGGCGAGAGCAGGCTATGCGTGGCAGGAGACGGCATCTATCTGCCCATCTCTGGAAAAAGGAGCTTGGGAGGAGAGCCAAGGATGTGAGGGGCTCAGAGGAAGGAGGGGCTGTGAGAAGGCACCCTGTGTTTTCAGCTCCACTTTCTGTTACCTTCAACTGCTCTAAAAAATAAAGTCTGTTCAGGCCGGGCACAGTGGCTCACGCCTGTAACTCCAGCACTTTGGGAGGCCGAGGCGGGCGGATCGTGAGGTCAGGAGTTTGAGACCAGCCATGGCCAACACGGTGAAACCCCATCTCTACTAAAAATACAAAAAATTAGCCAGGCGTGGTGGCGGGTGCCTGTAGTCCCAGCTACTCCGGAGGGAGAGGCAGGGGAATCACTTGAACCCGGGAGGCGGAGGTTGCAGTGAGCCGAGATCACGCCACTGCACTCCAGCTTGGCGACAGAGCGAGATTCCATCTCAAAAAAAATTAAAAAGTAAAAAAAAAAAGTCTATTCATACAAATAGGCAGATAAGCCCAAACGCATTTCAAGTGAGTTGACAGAACCACTCCGGAAGAGGAAATGCACCCCAGCACTTCTACGGGGAGCCCTCAACAACCCATCCTGGGTCTCAACTGCAAGTGCGGAGGGAAGGGCTATAGCAAGCCCTGGGCCTTGCAGGGTCTGCTTCCTCGGTGCCAGGGAAGGTGGCCCTGAGACTGTGGGCTCTGCAGATGCCGGCCAGGCCCTCACTGAGGAGGAACCGTGGCCTCATGGACGTGCTAGAGCTGCAGGTGCCAGTGCAGGCCCATGGCTCTGCCATGCAGACGGGTGTGTGCCGTGTGGGGCGTGAGCACCCACGTGTACTGTGCATGGCACGTGAGCTCAAAGGGCCTGGGGGGTTGCCTGGCCGCCATGCTCAGATGCTCCCTGCCCCTACTATTCCTATTTTCTGTTCTGTGTTGTCTGTACACATTACATACACTTTTTATGCAGTGTAAGCTAGCTGTAGGAAAATGCAGAAACTGCAAATGAGCAGCTTGGGGAGCCTTTGGAATGGATGCCCCAGGGGCCCCACCAGCATCCTGGTCCCAGAGCCTGTGCCCCCGCGGTCCCTGCCCTCTGCCCATTCCAGGAAACCCCTTCCCAACCACCAATGCCGAAGGCAGCTCTGCCGGTTCCCATCTCCTTTTGGTCTGAGTCTCCCTCAGGGGCACGTGGACCCACCCAGACTGCCACGGGATGCCATCTGCTCACACTCAGAGGATGTGCCACTCACTCCCCTGCAGGGGTCCTGGGGGTGGAGCTGTCCAGTCCCCCATGCAGATATATTTCTAAGCGATTTTTTAAAATTAGGCATTTTGTGTTTTAAAGGATAACAGCGTTCTGGGGATGGATGCTGGAACAACTCCGCAGGTGTTTCTGCCACCGAGCCGCCCACTCACAGTGGCCACAGTGATAAAGTTACGCACATCTCACCGTGACCAAAAACCCAAGAAAAAACAGCCCTACAATACTCAGGGGTGGGACTGGGAGGACGACGGAGGGGAAGTGCCACATTCCACATCTCGAGGGCGCGGCCGCTGACCCGGCCATGGAGGCCGGCCTGGGTGATGCTGCTCAGGTTCTGGCTCCAGGACGGCTGCACGTCCGCACTCAAAGCACCCCGGCGGGAAACAGCACTCAGCACTCAGGGCGCGGAACGCGGGAAGGGCCAGCTTCCCCCAGCACAGGCCGCGCTCAGCTCACCTCTTCCTCCACCAGGGCTCGCCTCTGGGCGCTCCAGCTGTAGTCGGGGTAGTGCGAGATGGTCGTGGCACTGCCAAAGTCACACAGCTTAATGGTCCCTTGATTACTAAGCAACAAGTTCTCAACCTGTAAAATTCCAGAAGACAGCCCCATGAACTTGGCGTAGACAGAGACGGGATTCAGGGAAAGCGCACGGGTATGAGACACAGCCAGGGCCCTCTGCAGACAGCGCTCGCCCAGGGCCGCGGCTGCAGCACCTCACACCTGCGGACACAGCCAGCTCCGCACCGGCCAGCATGGGGGGCAGGGGCTGCTTCAGGCCTAGGCACAGGGGCTCTGGCGGAGGGTCCGGCCTGAGAAGCAGGCCCCGAGGGGTTGAGGGATTTCACAGAGGTCAGCAAAGAAGCCTTCCTCAAAGATGTCTGAAATAACTTCTGATCAAATGTAATATGTGTAATTCAGAAAAATAAAAAGCAGAAAATTAAGAACGACCCATAAATCAAAGAAAGATAACTCAATTAATAACGGGTTAATAAACAGGGCTGGGCACAGGGGCTCACGCCTGGAATCCCAGCACTGTGGGAGGCCGAGGCAGGCGGATCACCTGAGGTCAGGAGTTCAAGATCAGCCTGGCCATCATGATGAAATCCTGTCTCTACTAAAAATACAAAAATTGGCCAGGCGTGGTGGTAGCCGCCTGTAGTCCCAGCTACTCGGGAGGCTGAGGCAGGAGAATCGCTTGAACCTGGGAGGTGGAGGCTGCAGTGAACCAAGATCGCGCCACTGCACTCCAGCCTGGGCGACAGAACGAGACTCCATCTCAAAAGAAAGTATACAGACACACACAGAACCAGAAAGGGCCACACAGTTGTGAAGCCACATTACCCCTCCTGGTGCGGCTCTGATAACAGGGCCCAGGAGCTCGGGCCCAACAGGGAGTCCAGCGAGTGCCACTGAGAAGCCACGGATGCCAGAGGCCGCACCTGCGACAAGGCGGCAACGCAGTGACTCAGCCCCACACGGCACACACCCGTCTTCACGGCAGAGCCATGGCAAACAGCTGCCAGCACCAGGCACCCACGTGGAACAAGAGGAGAAGGCCTCATCCCACAGCTCACATAACCAAGGAAGCCTCAGCCCCAACATCAGGGCAAACCACAGATCTTTCGGGAGACAGCCCAGAGGAGCTCCTTCTGAGACAGGGAAGGAGTGGCTTCTTCAACAAGACAGACAGCACAGACGTGGCGGGACGGCCAGCACAGGCATCCCCTCTGGAGGGTGAGAACAAGGCCAGCACAGAGCTCCGGGAGGGCAGCGTGCCAGCCACAGATGGAAGGTGCTCGGCATGCACGCGGCCAGTCTGGGCTCCCACAGGCATCGAGGAGAAGGCAAGTCGGGGAAAAGGCAGGCACCTCGCCAGAGGAAGCCCAAGTTCTGACAAGCCAGCCTCGTCGACAGGAGAAAAATGCAAACCAAGGCCACGGGCACCCAGGACAGACTGAGGGAGCAGCACCCGCCATGCCCCGAGCTGGCAAAAGGCAGAGCCGTGGCATCCAAGAGTGCAAGGGGTTAGATGCCGACGCTCTCTGACCACAGTGGCCTGCAGACCCCGGTCCTAGAGAGGACGCCTGCTCCACGGACCAGCAAGCTGGACAGGCTGTCCACACGGTGCAGACAGGATAGCTCATCATAAACAAGGGAAAGAAACGGACAGGCACGCCACCCATGGCCGACCAGAGAAACCCAGCGAAGCCGAAGGCCACCACTGGTCCTCTAGGAGATGCGGGCCACACTCGGACAGAGGCCTCTGAAGCACAGGGCTGAGCAAGAGAACCCGATGCAGAGCGTGGGGCCAGGCTCCACTCACAGGACGTCCAGAGGAGAAAAGATCAGTGACCCTGGCTCAGATGCACACAGGGGGAGACGCAGCGGCACGCGGCCACTGAAGGCCCAGGAGCGCCCCGCCCCCTCGCGTGTGCCTGTTCCCATTCTACAGCCAACAGAGAAGAAGTTGTGTGCACAGCAGGACAAGGCACGGGGCAGGCGAGTGGGGCCGCGCGTGCTGCCTGCCCCTCCGCAAACAGCCGTGCAGACTCCTGCAGCGGAGGCCACAGGTGCACACCCGCGGGCTGCGGTGCTGGCCTGGGCTCCTGCCATGTCACCGTGGAGCAGCAGCAAAGACCAGGGCTGTGAAGTGCAGGCCTGGCTCACAAGCCCTGATTCTTCACGAACTTCAACCCTTCCATTACTGTTTTCCTTAAATACACTCTCAAGCCCCGCTACACGACCCATCGCACTTCAACAACGCAAACCAGGAGGGTCTCGGTGCCGTGAGAAAACCTGCCACTCAGAGCCTCCTCAGGAAGAACCAGACAGCAAACAGCACCTTCCATGGGGCAGAACCGGCCCCTCCTGGAGCCCTGCAGCCCCTTCCGTCACAACGGGGCCTCAGGCACATGGGTTTCTGGAAACCAGGGGTCTTGCTTGCAACCTTGAAGAAGCTTCCCTGGAAAGCAACCCTGTGTGCTGGGCAGAACGTACTTTCAGAAAAGGAAAATACAAGGAAAGAAGAAACAGAAGGAAGAGAGGGAGGGAGGAAAGGAAGGAGCAGGAGCAAAAGGGCCTGGGGCTCAGGAGAAGGCTCCACAGCAGCGCCCACAGGCATCTCCCAGCCAGCCACCTTACACCCTGGCATTCTAGGCCCTCTGAGTTCAGGGGATAAACGACAAAGGCCACCCTTACCCATATTCAAAATCTACGTGAAGACAGCTGTGCTACAAAGTATGGGCGTACAGCCAAGTAGAGAAAAGGTGGCCCTAACCAGAGAAACGCAGAGGGAAGCTGTCTGCCACAGCCTTGGCCCCAGGTGGGCTGAGGCAGAATGAGCCTGTGTAGGAAGAACAGCTTAGTCTGGGTGCCCACGGCTTGGGCACCCCCACCCAGGGCACACGGAGAGCTGTGGCTTGGGCACCCCCAGCCAGGGCACACGGGGAAACCTGGGGGGCTCCAGGGCCTCCTAGGTACCCACAAGCGGATGCTGGGAGAGGAGGTGGGCCCAGGTGGCCGCATGGGCAGACACAAGCCAATGCACTGGGTGCAGGGCCAGGTAGACACAAGGACACAGCTCCCACCTCAGGTCACACAAGGTCAATTCCAGGTGGACGAACCTCCAGACACATGCCAGCTGGATTTTAACCCCTGGAGGAGCAGCTGGGGTGGGTGCTGGGAGCAGGACCTGAAACAGCGCCGTGCTCCACAAGAGACGCCACGAGGCTGGGGCCTCACTGGTCTCATCCCCTCGGCCGGAGCAGCGGTGGGGAGCCAAGGTCAGCACAGGGCGTCCTCCACAAGCCGTGGCCAGAGGCGCCGCTCCAGATTAGGGAGGTCTGAGAGAAGCCACACTTTGGGAAAACCAGGGCTGAGAATAAGAGGGCAAGAAACAAGGCTCGGTTCCTCCCACCTCACTGCAGATAATGGTGTCGAAACCACATAGAAAATGTCCTGGCCGGGTGTGGTAGCTCATGCCTGTAATCCCAGCACTGCGGGAGGCCAAGACAGGAGGATAATCTGAAGCCAGGAGTTCAATACCAGCCTGGGAAACACGGTGAAACCCTGTCTTTACTAAAAATACAAAATTAGCCAGGCATGGTGGCAGGTGCCTGTAATCCCAGCTACCCAGGAGGCTGAGGCAGGAGAATCGCTGGAACCCGGGAGGCAGAGGCTGCAGTGAACTGAGATCGCGCCACTGCACACTGGCCTGGGCGACAGAGCAAGACTCCGCCTAAGAAAACAAAACAGAAATGTCCTCACGTCCCCAGAGACATGGACAAAAGCATCTGGGAGTGATGAGGCTTTAAAACTGTTCAGCAGGCTGGGCGCGGTGGCTCACGCCTGGAATCCCAGCACTTTCAGAGGCTGAGGCAGGTGGATCACTTGAACTCAGGAGTTCCAGACCAGCTTGGGCAACATGGCGAAACCCCACCTCTACTGAAAATACAAAAACTAGGCAGGCGTGGTGTGCGCCTGTGGTCCCAGCTACTCAGGAGGCTGAGGTGGGAGATCACCCGGGCCCAGCCGGTCAAGGCAACAGTGAACCCTGTTAGTGCCGCTGCACTCCAGCCTAGGCTGTAGAGCCAGACTCTGACTCAAAAAAAAAAAAAAAAAAAAAAAAAAAAAACCCCAAAAGACCTCTTCAGCAAAAGCAACTGCTTCAGCAAGGAAGACGGAGCCACCACGGGCAGGCCGGGAGCCACCACGGGCAGGCTGGGCACAAGCTCCATGGATACGGGAGAAGCCTCACAAGGTCCTGCGTTTTTTAGAAAACACTGCGGGAGTGAAAACTGGGCCACAAACAAGACACCGGCAGCACAGGCAACATTTAGCAGATGATGAGAACACACAAGCTGCTCCAATGAACCAAACACACAAGCCAGTGGAAAAAATTCTAAAAAGGCAAAAACAAAACGAAGTTTACTGAAGAACAAGACCTGAATGACTAACAAACATTCAACTTCGTTAATATCAGGAAAAGGCAAAATCACAACCCATCAGACCAGCCAAAATCAACACAGGCAGCTCGGGGCACGGACGGCCCACGGGGTGGGAGTGTCCTCTGTGGAGCTGTGGGAAGCAGCCACGTTACACGGACACCACACAGTGCCAGCGGCAGCATGGAGCGCAGGCCCGGCCCCGGCCCAGAAGCACCTGTGTGGCGGTGTGGTGAGCACGGAGGCAGCGCAGGCCCAGCACCGGCCCAGAAGCACCGGTGTGGTAGTGGTGTGGTAGGCAGGGCGGCCGTTACATGTAGCCAGTGGCTCATGCCCACATCACAGCAACCCCCGGATGCCACGCCTCAGAGAAACCTGTGATGATAGCAGAGATGGGCAGGGGAGTCTGCCCATG
This sequence comes from Theropithecus gelada, assembly GCF_003255815.1. Classification (NCBI taxonomy): domain Eukaryota; kingdom Metazoa; phylum Chordata; class Mammalia; order Primates; family Cercopithecidae; genus Theropithecus; species Theropithecus gelada. Next base: position 865,593 of record NC_037672.1, read on the forward strand.
AACAGAATGGGAGGTGCAGTGGGGGGACAGTCAGGAAGTGCAGAGAGCTCCCCTCAAGCTGAGCAGGTAAGGGGTCCACCCCCCATCCCAGCGCCTGTGACAGGGCCAAACAGAGGAGCGCTGGGCTTCCTCCTGGCTCCAAGAGGCCAAACCAGGGAGGGCCTGCGGAGTGCAGGACTGCCCAGGGGCCAAGGAAGGCGCACGGGGTGAGCAGGAGTTGGGGGCCTGGGCCAACACCTCTGGGGGGCTGAGGAAGGGGCAGGGGCTGAGCAGGAATGGGAGGCCTGAACTGACACCACTGGGGGACTGAGGAAGGAGCGTAGGGTGAGCAGGAATGGGGGGCCTGAAGTGACACCACTGGCGAGCACCCTTGTCCGCAGCTCCCCACGGAGAATGGAGTGAGCAAGCGCCCAGCATGGGGACCTGGAATTCCAGACAGAAGCTCCAGGCTGTGAGCACCCCCAGCTGCGAGTGAAGGCCCCCAGCACAGAGGTGGGGCCATCCCCTCTGTTGGCAAAGGCCTGTGAGACAGACGGTAATTTTCTTCAGGGCTGGAAAGGCGACGTTTCTGGAAGATCCGCTTCCACCGTTGAGAGGCTCACACACATCTTCTAGGTGAGATGGTGCAGCCTCACCTGCTCTCACCCCCGCATCCTAACCAAGCGGGACCCCCCAGAGGCTGTGAGCCGCGTGTGGAGGGAGCCGCTACCTTGAGGTCCCTGTGGATGATGGGCGGCTTCTGCCGGTGCATGTGCTGCACGGCACGGCACGTCTGGTAGAAGATCTTCAGAACCGTGTCGCACGACAGGGGACCTCGAGACTCCATTTTCTTCAAAAATTCCACCAGCTGCCCTAAAAGAGAATGAAACTCACATGGAGGCAGGAGAACAGGGTCTGGAGGCAGGCAACCTAACGCTGTTTCACTTGGACTTCCCAAAACTAAATGGAAAGGAAAACTCTAACTTTTCACACCTGAGTAACAAAAGGACCAGAAGTGACTCCCTTTGACCTTTTCTGCCTGGCAGATGGGAAATTGCCTGACTGCAGGTCTCGTCTTCGTTTGCAACTTTGTAACTTCAACCTTGCCTCCAATCTGATTCCTAATCAATCAGATGTTTGCACAGGAGTGTGACCTTCTGGTTGGCTGCTTTCTGCAACCATCAGGCTGATGGCAGGTTACCACTTGGTTTACATGAGGTGAGCACGAAGTGGCCAGTGGGAAACCTCTGGGGGTATTTGGACCCGAGAAAATTCTGCATCCAGGTCCTTGAGCAGCTGCTCGGGCCACCCCCACGCTGTTGGGTGTACTTTCGTTTTCAATAAATCCCTGCTAACGTTCTTTTGTTGCTTCATTCTTTGTTTGGCTGGACGTTTTGCCCAATTTGTTCAAAACGCCAAGAACCTGGACAATTTGCAGTCACCACCCTCTCCTGTTAACATCACCATGGAGCTATCAGTGCTCTGCCCTCCCTGGCCCCAGGCCACGCTACGGACTCCGCCACGCCAGGCCATGCTACGGACTCTGCCACCCCCAGGTCACGTTACAGACTCTGCCACCCCCCAGGCCACGTTGCGGACTGTGCCATGCCGGGCCACACTTCAGGCTCCGCCACACCCCAGGCCACATTAGACACTCTGCCACGCTGGGCCATGTTACAGACTGCACCACGCTGGGCCACATAGCCTTTTCCAGCCACAGCCCCAGTCGAGCTCACCCTGAGTGCCGCTCCCACCTTTCCTTCAGCTGCTGCAGAAAGGGCTGTGGGTATGAGGATGCCCACCACAGCCCCGTGTGGGACCACCATCCAGCAGCAGGGGTGGGCCTGGAACAGCCCCACAGTCAAGTCACAGAGCAGAGGCCAGGGGGCAAGACGCCCAAGCGCCACCGAAGCAACAACCACATCGGCGTCCCAGCAGCTGAGCCTGCGAGCCGTGAACGTGAGAACCACATGGGTGTCCCGGCAGCCGAGTCTGCGAGCCGTGAACGTGAGAACCACATCAGCGTCCCGGCAGCCGAGTCTGCGAGTCGTTAACATGAGAACTACATCTGCGTCCTGGCAACCGAGCCAGGCGTGTCATTAACATGGACACAGAGAGAGATGAGTACAAATACACAAGTGCTCAAACCTCTAAGTGAACACTCCGTGTCCTTAGACGACAAACGATCATTCTCACATTCACACAGTCTCAATGCCTGCACGCGGCCCACACCCCAGGGAGCCTGTCCTGCCGTGGCTGGCACCTTCCAGGTACCCCTGCCCTGGCCCAACCAGGAAACCAGGGGTGTGGAGCTGGGACGCATGCAGGGCTGAGGACCTGCTGGGGACCAGAGCATTCACACTACCAGTCACCCCAGCACCCCACGTGGCCTCCACAGATGCGCAGACCCAACCCATTCTGCGCCTACCCTGATCTTACCCTGGGTCTTGCCCATCTCAGTTGGCCACAGCCCACGTGTGGCATCACCCTGGAGCCTCTGCATCCTGTGCTCCATCTCTTCAGCCCCAAGCTCCTGCCTCTGTTCTCTACCCTCTGCTCATCCCACTCCACGCCCCAAAGGCCACTACCCACGCAGCCCCAGAGCCAAGGCCAGCACCACCACCCACGGAACCCGCACCCAGGGTCTCCCCCACGCTGCCAGAGCTTGTGTCCCCAGCCACACCGGCCTCCCTTCCTCCCGGCCTCAGGACCCCTCGCACGCTGCTTCTGCGGCCAGGATGCCTCCCAGACGGCCCCTTCTGCTCACCTCCCAGGGAACCAACTCTGCCCAAACCACCGAAACGTGCACCCTTCTCCTGGGACTCATTCTCCCCCTGGCTCTTTGAGCCACCCAGCGATCTGGCGTAGGCATGGATCAGCTGTGTCTGGCGAGTCACTGAGCCCCTGGTGCCTGCACACAGCAGAGCATGCAGCTGACTCAATCCCACTGACAACGAAGGCATGGCGTGAGAGCAGGTTGGGACCCGCCACAGCTCGGGCTGGGCGACGCTGGAATCGACTCACACACCGGACCCGCCTGCGTGCCCCCAGCAGAGCCCAGCACTGCCTCCGCCTGCCATGGAGTCTCCAGGCACCCAGCTGAGGGGCCCTCCCACTCCCCCAGCTCTGCCAGCCCTGGCCCTCAACCCCAGGTGAAAGCCCTCCCAGCCCTCACCACAGCTCCCTCAAAAGCTTTGTGCTGACCCTCAGAGAAAAAGGGGGGCTCTCAGGAAAAATGAGGGGCACTCACGGGAGGAATAGGCTGCTTAGAAAGAGAGGAACAGACCCAGGAGAGGCGAGGCCAGGCCGGGGAGTCAGAACGGGGTGGGTTGCCCTCTACGCTGGCTCCAACACCATGGATGGGCGAGTCCGTGTCCGCGGTAACCGGCCTCCCTGTTCAGTGCCTCATTCTCAGTGAGAATAAATGGGGTTTTCAAAAAAAATTCTGTATGTGGCCAAGTGGGGAACGGCTACGTGGCTCTTCCTTGAGAGTGCGTTGGAGGGGCTGCCTCATGTGAGGGGCTGGGCACATCCCCGGAGTCCGACCTCCAGGCCTCTAGCAAGCCCTGTACCTGCAGCTGCACCGGGGAGCCCACGTCCCTCCCGCTTCTCAGAGATGCCTCGGCTCTCCCCTGGCATAGCTGTGCCATCCACAGAGCCTTGCAGCTCTCCAGCCGCACACGCTGCTCCAGACAGGGAGTCCTTGGGAGTGTGCCGGCAGGGTGCGCAGGTGTTAGTTTGCCTCATGTATTTATGACTTGAGGGGCTGGGCCCGACCCCTCTCCTTCCCACACTACCCCATGCAGGAGCAGCGCTGAGCCGCTGGCTCCGGCCCCACCCCCGCCACTCCCTTACGCACACTATCCTGGGAACACACTGGATACCAAGCAGCTTCAGTTCTCACACATGTCCTGCTCAAGCTTTCCAAAGCCGGGATGTCTAGAGCCAAGATTTACCCCTTGCAAAGGCTTTCTGCTCTCCCAAATGACAAGCAAGGGACATACACAGAAAAACATCCATCACTAGACCAACAGGAAGCCCCATCTGGCCTTTATTCAAGTTGCCCCAAGTGTGCTGGGCAGAGGGTGGGGCAAGGCTCACACAGCAGGCAGGCTGCAGCCGCAGGAAGAAGCCCACGGGCCTCGAACAGAAGACGCAGCGATGCATCCACACCAGGAAAACCGAGCAGCCTTCTGGATGGCACGAAGCGACCGCGCTGTGTGGAAACACACCTGAGCAGGGCACTCTCGCCAGCGATCTCAGCACCTCAGGAGGCCTCAGTGGGAGGATCACTTGAGCCCGGGAGTTCAAGACCAGCCTGGGCAACACACTGAGACACCATCTCTACGAAAATACAAAACTTAGCCAGGCACAGTGGCCAACACCTGTAATCCCAGTGCTACAGGAGGTCAAGACGGGCGGATTGCTTGAGCTCACGCGTTCAAGACCAGCCTGGCAACATGGTGAGACTCTGTCTCTAAGAAAAATTTACTCTTTAAAATTAGCTGGGCATGGTGGTGCACGCCTATAGTCCCAGCTACTCCAGAGGCTAAGGCGGGAGGATCGCTTGAGCCCAGGAGTTTGAAGCTACAGTGAGCTATGAACCATTGCACTCCAGCTTGGGCAACAGAGCAAGACCCTGTCTCCAAAAAAAATATGCCTGATAATGGTAAATTTTTAAAAAGGAAAATTATATAAAGTAAAATCCCAGTTTTATAAGCACCCATACAACTCTGGGTTGTTGCTGGGTTTTTCTTTTTTTTGAGATGAAGTCTTGCTCTGTCACTCAGGCTGGAGTGCAGTGGCATGATCTTGGCTCACTGCAACCTCCGCCTCCCGGGTTCAAGCGACTCTCCTGCCTCAGCCTCCCGAGTAGCTGGGATTACAGGCAGCCGCTACCATGCCTGGCTAATTTTTGTATTTTTACAATACAAAAGAGACAGGGTTTCGCCATGCTGGTCAGGCTGGTCTCGAACTCCTGGACTCAAGTGATCCACCCACCTCAGCCTCCCAAAGTGCTGGGATTACAGGCGTGAGCCACCACGCCTGGCCTAACTCTGTGTTATTTGTATTTTGTCAGTGAGCACGTATTCTTTTATAATGACAACAAGTAACACCACGAGCGGGAGGCCCTATGGTGTGACGCGTGCGCTGGAGGAATCTGCATCCTGTCGGTTTCAGCACCTCCCAGCTCTGTGGGAGGCCCTGGAAGCACAGCCCAGGAGCTGGTGTCCAAGCCCAGGGACATCCAGAGAAAAAAGTGCCATGGACAACAGAGACTGACAGACAGACACCTCAACCGACCACACAAAGCAGCCTTGACGAGGCCTTGGTGTACGCGCAGGAAGGGCTGGGGGTGGCGTGTCAGGGACTGGGGAGACAGCCCAGCACGGACTGCATGCACACATGGGACGGGCTGGGAGCGATGTGTCAGGGACGGGGGAGACAGCCCAGCACAGACTGCATGGACGCACGGGACGGGCTCGGAGCGACGTGTCAGGGGCGGGGGACACAGCCCAGCACAGACTGCATGTACGCATGGGAGGGGCTGGGAGCGACGTGTCAGGGACGGGGGAGACAGCCCAGCACAGACTGCATGGACTCACGGGACGGGCTGGGAGCGACGTGTCAGGGACGGGGGAGACAGCCCAGCACAGACTGCATGTACGCATGGGAGGGGCTGGGAGCGACGTGTCAGGGACGGGGGAGACAGCCCAGCACAGACTGCATGTACGCACGGGAGGGGCTGGGAGTGACGTGTCAGGGGCGGGGGGACACAGCCCAGCACAGACTGCATGGACTCACGGGACGGGCTGGGAGCGACGTGTCAGGGACGGGGGAGACAGCCCAGCATGGACTGCAAGGACGCACGGGAGGGGCTGGGAGTGACGTGTCAGGGACCAGGGAGACAGGGATGGGGGAAACAGGGACAAGAAGGACCCAGCACAGATGACACAGCACAGCGTCACCCAATCGCGAGGATCTTCTCAGGCGCACAAACAGCGGTGGCCGTCATGGAATTTCTCTCAGTCCGTATAAGGTTATGAGACTTTCTGGTCTTGATGTCTGGGACTTTTTTTTAAATGGTTAGAAAGGAGAGAGGGAAAGCCGCCGTGGGACACGCTCAAGTCTGGGGAACCCCACAAGCAGGAAGTGGACAGTGGATGCCCCCTGTGCTGCCTTCAAATTTTCCCCAGGTTTGACGTTGAGGAACACAATGTTGAGTAACATGCGCGGCACCTCCCCACAGTGTCAGCTGAGGGACCGAGGAGAAACATGCGCGGCACCTCCCCACAGTGTCAGCTGAGGAACCGAGGAGAAACATGCGCGGCACCTCCCCACAGTGTCAGCTGAGGAACTGAGGCTACCTGGCAGCATCTCCTTAGCCCTCAGGCGACTCTGACCGCCTCCCACCCCCGAGACTTCTCGGCCACGACAAGCACCCATTCGCCACCCACATCAGGACAACCCTGGCAACAGGCGCTGGAGGGCCGCAGAGGGGCCTGGGCCAGCTAGCAGGCGTGGCACCAAGGAAGGGCCAGGTGGGGCCCCCAGGCAGAGGAGCATGGGCAGAGCCAGGGGCCCGCAGGCAGTCAGGTCTCACCCAGCTCCGCCCAGGCACAGCTGCAGAGAGGAGACCCTGCCCGACAGGGCACTCACAGGTGCAGTCGATACGTCCAAGCAGCTCACACCCCACAGTCCACCCTCCCTCACTCAGCGCAGGGCTACCCCAGCATAGCACAGGGACACCTTCCCTCGGCAGTACAGAGCCCCTCCGGCTACGCGCAGTCCTCCCTCAAGCTCAGGGCCCCCCAACTAAATGCAGGCCCCCCACAAAGCAAGGGTCCCCCACCCCGCTAAGCGCAGTCCCCCCTCCATTAAGCTCAGGGCCCCCTGACTAAATGCAAGCTCCCCACAAAAGGTCCCCCCACCCCACTAAGTGCAGTCCCCGCTCCACTAAGCACAGGGCCCTTCCACGAAGCTCAGGGCCCTGCTCAGTGCGGGGGTTCCCCCTCAGCTCAGAAACCCCTGCTCGCCCTCCATTTCTGGACACACACCCCTCCTGCCGCCCCCTCCGCTAACCTGCTGCCTCATCCCTACCTGTCCCCTCAGGCCTGCGCCAGCCCGCATGCAGGAACAGCTCCTCCTGGCGGCTGAGCAGGGGCTGGCTTTGGACGACAGCTCTCACGCGACTACAGGTGCCCTCTCCACAGGCTTCCCTCTGTGGGGTTCCCTGCCCCTCTCTCTCCTGCTGCTCCCAGCCTCTCCTGTCCCCACTCTCCCTGCCTGGGTGACAGACGCAGGGGAGCCACCGGTGTCACTACCCCTCAGTGGCCAGGCCGCAGCTCTCAGGCCTCCCCGAGTGCCCAACTTCCCCTCGCCACCTGGCCCAGGAGCTCTGGAGGGCACCGGCACGAGGCAGGGGCTGGGGGTGGAGCTGCACTCCCAGGCACAGGTCTTGATTCCCCTTTGCAGACACAGCCTGAAGCTCAGCAAGGCTAGGCCGGGTCTCAGGCCAGTCAGCGTGGGCTCCAGTGACACCAACACAACATCCCCCGCAGTCACTCACACAGCCCACTCGGCCCCTAGGACTCTCCGAAAGCACCACCCCAGTTCGCTGGCCCCTCTTCCTGTCCTGCCCAACAGACCACGAAGTCGTTCTGCCATCTTCCTGGGCTCAACCCTCATGAGGTCGGGCACCCACAGAGGGACCTGGAGTTGTCCACCTCTGCAGCCTGTCCTCTCCTCGCCAAGACCCCAGAGCCCCTGACGAGGACAGACAGCAGCACTCCTCCACCCCTGCTCAACGCCACTCACGGAAGGCCACTGCGCTCCACCCCGCTGGGAACCCAGAGCCCTGAGAAGGACAGACACTCCTCCACCCTGCTCAACGCTGCTCACGGAAGGCCACCATGCTCCACCCCGTGCTGCCACTGGAGACGGGCAGGATGGGAGCCTGGCTCTCTGGCAGCCCGCAGCACTGCGAGGAGACGACACAGGGGGCCCACCCAGATGGTGGGAGCTCACGGGGCATCCGCGTGGGTCTCTCACAGAACTCCTGTCAGACAGCTGCCCGCGCTTCCCGCTAAGACCAACACAGCTTGAGAGAAGGTGCTGGGCATGTCTCACAGCCGTGTGGCCGGGTTAGGAGGCACCAGGCCGGCCTCCGCTGGGTCAGGAGGCACAAGGCCGGCCTCCGCTGGGTCAGGAGGCACAAGGCCGGCCCCCACTGGGTTAGAAGCACCAAGGCAGCCTTCACAGGACGTTACCTTTACAGAGCTCTGTGAGCAGGAGGAACTCAGCCTGCCCCGTGTCCGACTCCTCTTTTCCTATGGATGCTGCAGAACAAAACTGTACGATGTTCGGGTGGCCGGAAAGCTTTTTCTGCAGTTGTCTTGTTAAAGGAGAATGTGCAGAACCATGTACACAGTTCCGTGTGCTTAAAAATAAATGTACACAATATTAAGACACTGAAGTCAGAATACTTGAATCGAACCCCCTTACAATTTTAGATGTCAGAGCGGAAGATGAGGAAGAGAGTGGTGGATGACCACGAGCACAAGAAAGGCAGACAGAGACAGGAGAAGCCGCAGGAGAGGGCAGGGACAAAGGCAGGCACGTCGGCCACACACACCTGACCACAGCGACACCAAAGCCCATCCCGCGCCCAGCAGGCGGAGGCAGGGCCTTCAGGGGCTGTGCACAGGGAGGCTGTGGAGCGGCCGTGTCCACCTGAACCCGCACTCAGGCAGTCAGCAGGCTCTCTGAGTGAACAGAGCTAGGAGCGGAAACACAAGCAGTCTGAGGGCAGTCACCGGCCCATCCCCTGCGGTGACCGGCCCATCACTGGGCAGGGAGACCTCTTGGATAGGAACAACTCCATTCCCAACACTTCTGAAACTTTTGACTACTACCCTGGCAGTAAGAAACAGAAAAAAACTGCTTCTTACTAGAAGTCGCCTACAGATAAGTTCGGTAAAAGCAAAAAGCCGATTTTAACACATGAAAGACAATGTCACAGAGTAGCCTCTTGGTCACTGGCGGCCACGGCTTGACACAGGCCTATGCCTGCCAAAGCCACTGTGCTGGCTCCTGGTTCCAGGAAAAGGATACCATGAAGCAAACTTCTTGAATGATGGCTCTGTTCTTTTCCTCTTCATTGGATAATAGCCTCTGTATCAGGAAACAGCACACACAAAAGATAAAAAAAAGTTTACCTTCCCACTTCACCCGATGTGTCATCTCAGACATAAGCAGGCGAGAGAGCAATGCAATGCGTCCAATACAGCTCCCCCTGTTTCATGCATTTCCACCTTTGACCCAAGTAAAAACATGACAGGGGATCAAGACCCTCGAAAGATCTTTGTCATCCAAGGACACAAGAAAAGGCAAAAACGGGAGCCTTTCCTCCAAACAGGCCAGAGTAAAATGAGACAGACAAGAAGGCAGAGCGGAGACGCTCTGCAGACACGGGGGCGGCATGCGTGCACACCGCCAGAACAGGCCCACTTGTGCCCGCTCTCAAAGGGGGGCCACCCTGGTGCCCAGCATGGTGACAGCACATGGGACCTTCTTACGTCTCAGGCCAAAACCACACGGTACAGACCCTCCCACAGTGACCCCTATTTACAGACATGCTGTCAACACATATTTCTTACAAGCAGCTTTTAAACTCCCTGTATTCATAGAGCCCTTATTTTGGCACATGGAGGCCCAGACCTCACCGTGAGGTCATCCCCAGCACAGCCCCGTCCACACGGCAGGCAGGGCCCACAGGAGTGCGAAGCCCAAAGCCGGAGACCAAGGCTCCTGCAGCACCCAAGACTGCTGAGCTTCAGCCGAAGTAAAAGGGACAAGTATGTCCGGGCTGTAAAAGGAAACAAAGTAAGTAACAGGGACGCATCCCTGAAAACACTGTCACCAGAGAGTTCCCTTACATCCGTCAAACAACCAGAGAAGGTGTTAAATAGTTCATTACCTTTAATGCATACTCTCTGCCACTCCCCACATCTTGAGCTTCATACACAAATGCAAACCCTCCTGAAAATTAAAAAGACTTGTCAGTTTAACGCTATGATTTTATTTAACATACTAGGCTAAAAAATTCCTTCACTAAGTAAAATACAAATTGACTTGTGGCTGTGGCCAGCAGTTTTCTACAAAACATAACGGCCCCAGCGTACACGCCTCCCCTCAACACGGCCCCAATGTGCACAGCCCCACACACACAGCCCCAGTGTGCACGGCCCCAGCATGCACAGCCCCCCACACACAGCCCCAGTGTACACGGCCCCCCCCACAACAGGCCCAGCGTACACAGCCCCCCACACATGGCCCCAGCGTACACGCCCCCCCCACAGCCCCAGCGTACACGGCCCCCCACACATGGCCCCAGTGTACACGCCCCCACCCCCACAGCCCCAACGTACACGGCCCCAGCGTACATGGCCCCACACACACAGCCCCAGCGTGCACAGCTCCACACGTACAGCCCCAGCGTGCACAGCTCCCTCCAACACGGCCCCAGCGTGCACGGCCCCACATACACAGCCCCAGCGTGCACGGCCCCACATACACGGCCCCAGCGTGCACGGCCCCACACACACAACCCCAGCGTACATGGCCCCAGCGTGCACGGCCCCAGCGTGCACGGCCCCACACACACAATCCCAGCGTACATGGCCCCAGCGTGCACGGCCCCCCTACGCATGGCCCCAGCGTGCAAAGCCCCACACGCACGGCCCCAGTGTGCACGGCCCCACACGCACAACCCCAGAGTACACGGCCCCAGCGTGCACGGTCCCCCACACACGGCCCCAGCGTGCACGGCCCCCTACGCACAGCCCCAGCGTGCATGGCCCCAGCGTGCACGGTCCCCCACACACGGCCCCAGCGTGCACGGCCCCCTACGCACAGCCCCAGCGTGCATGGCCCCACACGCACAACTCCAGCGTACATGGCCCCAGCGTGCACGGCCCCAGTGCATACACCACTGCCTTTCACTTGCTCTACTCCAGAGACAGAAACGAGTAACCTAAGAACGGAGGTCAACAGAAGGGAAAAAACAAAACCACAAGCAGTTCTCTAAAGACAAAGGAAACTGATAAATTCTAGACAGACTGATCCAGAGAGAGAGAGAGAGAAAGAGGACAGATCACCAACACCCAGAACAAGAGAGGGGACCTCCTTCTCCGACGCCCAAAAGAGGAAAAGATATAAAAGAGAATACGCACCAACATCATTCACAAACGTGGACCCAAGAATTCTTCATAAAACAGCAAACCAAGCCCAACAAGACATCAAGAGCAGACTTGGTTTAACACTTGAAAATCAATTTAATTCTATTGTTTTGGGGTCTAATTTGCTTAGCTTTCTTTTAGCTTTCCGCAGTGGAAAAACCACATCATGCAATTTGAAACTCTCAGCAAACGAGGAACAGAAAGAAACCTCCACGGCCTGATAGACGGCATCGTGAGAGACCAACAGGAACGCTGCATTTGATGGTGCAAAGTCAGGTCCTCCCCTCGAAAATCAGGAAGGAGGCAGGGATCCACGTTCTCACCACTGAGGGTCGACACTGTGAGGAAGTTCTCGCCAGCACCATCAGTCAAGAAAAAGAAATAAAAGGCATCCAGAAAAAGAAAGAAGTAAAAATATTTTTATCTGTAGAAAATCTGGTGAAATCTACAAAAGAAAAGCTACTGTAACTAATAAACGCATTCCAGAAGGTTGTCGGGTTGTGGAATGTAAGAGCAACGTACAAAAACCACCTGCGCTTCCACATGCCCGCGGTTAGGCAGAGATTTTTTTAGATAGAGCACAAAAGCATGACCCATAAAAGAAAAATAATCACAAATGGACTTCAGGAATTTCTGCTTTCTGAAATACACTGGTCAGAGAATGAAAAGATAAATCACTACTAGGTTTTGCAAATCATATACCTAATAAAGGACTTCTATCGAGAAAATATTTTAAAAATCCAAGTAACAACAACAATTTTTTTTCTTCTGAGACGGGTCCTACTCTGTCACCGGGATGGACTGCAGAGGAACTCTCACAGCCCACTGCCTCGACCTCTGGGCTCAAGTGATCCTCCCACCTCAGCCTCCCAAGAAGCTGGGCTACAGGCATGTGTCACCACACCCGGCTAATTGCTTTATTTTTTGTAGAGACGAGGTTTTGCCAAGTTGCCCAGGTGGGTCTTAAACTCCAGGGCTGAAGCCTCCCGAAGTGCTGGGACTACAGGTATGAGCCGCCACGCCCAGAAAACAACAGAATTCTTAATGTGCAAAAGATATGAATAGACACATCACCAAAGACATACTTGTGACAAGCACACAACGTGTCGCACCACTGCCCATGAGAGACATGCAAACTGAAGCCGCTAAGATAGGACTCCACACCTAACAGAACATCTAACATTTAAAAACCGCCCAGACCAAGTGCTGCTGAGGATGTGCAGCGACTGGAATGCTTACGCACAGCTTTTGGAAATGGAAAATGGTACAATCACTCTGGAAAACATTTTGGCGATTTTTTTTTTTTTTTTTTTTGAGACGGAGTCTCACTGTCGCCCAGGCTGGAGTGCAGTGGCACGATCTCGGCTCACTGCAAGCTCTGCCTCCCGGGTTCACGCCATTCTCCTGCCTCTGCCTCCCAAGTAGCTGGGACTAGAGGCACGGGCCACCATGTCCAGCTAATTTTGTTTTATATTTTTTAGTAGAGACGGGGTTTCACTGTGTTAGCCAGGATGGTCTCGATCTCCTGTCCTCATGATCATTGGCGATTTCTTAAAAAGGTTAACATAAACGAACAATCCAGCCCTGACATTACGCTGCTGTGTATTTACCCAAGAAAAATGAGGGCACGCGTGTGTACAAAGACTTGTATCCAGCAGCTTCATGCACAACAGCCTAAAAACGGAAACAACCCAAATGTCCATCAACAGGTGAGTGAACAAATTATTCACAGCTGTAACACTACCCGGCAATAAAAAGGATGAAACTGCTGTTACACGCAACAACGTGAATGACACACTAAAATGCAGTATGCCAAGTAAAAGAAGCCAGGCCAAAAAGAGTACATACCTACAGCTTTGTGTACAGAAAAGTCTATGGCCGGGCGCGGTGGCTCAAGCCTGTAATCCCAGCACTTTGGGAGGCAGAGACGGGCGGATCACTAGGTCAGGAGATCGAGACCATCCTGGCTAACACGGTGAAACCCCATCTCTACTAAAAAAAATACAAAAAACTAGCCGGGCGAGATGGCGGGCGCCTGTAGTCTCAGCTACTCGGGAGGCTGAGGCAGGAGAATGGCGTAAACCCGGGAGGCGGAGCTTGCAGTGAGCTGAGATCCGGCCACTGCACTCCAGCCTGGGCGACAGAGCCAGACTCCGTCTCAAAAAAAAAAAAAAAAAAAGAAAAGTCTAGAAAATGCAGACAAACCTATAGTAACAGAAAGTCAATCAGCGGTTTCCTGGGATGGAAACAGGAAAGCAGGGCGAAGGGTCACCACGGGGAGGAGGGAGACGTGGCGCCGACGTGCATGCCCGCTGCCTTGATTAGCGCGGCAGACACAGTGTGTGACACACACAAACACGCATGACACAAGCCGAAACATTCAAAACATGCAGCCTGTATATCTCATTTTTATCTCAACACAACTGTTAAAATATTTAAATAATAAATAAATCTGTGAGGAAAAACACAGATGAAAGGAAGTAAACGGAAATCCATGAAATAGAAAATAGAAAACAGATGGCTCCGCTGCTAAATTACACCAAACACTTAAGGAAGAAATCACAACAAGCTTATGAACAGTCTTTCATCAGAGAGAGGAGAAGAGTTCCCAGCCCATTTCTTGAGGTTGGCGTAACACTAACCAAAGAGGGTATAAAGACCAAATTAAGGAAAGAGATCACTCATGAGCACAGACACAAAAAATCCTCAAGAAAATACTAGCAAGTTGATTCCGGCAAAACATAATAAGGATAATACGTCATGACCAGGTGGGATTCATCCCAGGAATGCAAGGTTGGTGTAACATTAAAAAAATCAATCACTAGGGCCGGGCACGGTGGCTTAAGCCTGTAATCTCAGCACTTTGGGAGGCCGAGGCGGGTAGATCACGAGGTCAGGAGATCGAGACCATCCTGGCTAACATGGTGAAACCCCGTCTCTACTAAAAATACAAAAAACTAGCCGGGCGTGGTGGCGGGCGCCTGTAGTCCCAGCTACTCGGAGGCTGAGGCAGGAGAATGGCGTCAACCTGGGAGGCGGAGCTTGCAGTGAGCGGAGATCGCGCCACTGCACTCCAGCCTGGGTGACACAGAGCGAGACTCCGTCTCAAAAAAAAAAAAAAAAAAAAAAAAAATCAATCACTGTAGTAAACGACATTAGCAGAATGGGGAACACTGGATCACCAACAAAATTTAGAAATGACAACTACAAAAAACTGACATCTAACATAAGACTTAATCGCACTTTCTAGCTAAGACCAGGAACAAGGCAAGATGTCTGCTCTCAGTACTGGTAGACAACAATTTACTGGAAATCCTAGTTAATGCAAGAAAGCTAGAAAAATTAATAAAAGGCATAAAGATCAAAAAGGAAAAACTAACAAAAGACACAACACTTCAGTTAGCTGGGAAGAATAAGCTCAAGAGACCACTGTACGACATGGTGACTATACAGTTAGTAATGAGAGATTACGTTCTTGAAAAATGCCCCCAAACTGATGACTATGACGCAGTACATGTGTTAACTAGCTAGATGTGGTCATTCCACGACGCAGATATACTTCAAAACATCATCGTGTACATGACAAAGACATCAATTTTATCTGTCAATTAAAAAATAGATTAAACATGAAAAAAACGAGGAATTAAAACTTCCCTCATTTTCAGATGCCATGACTGGAAAGGCAGAAGGCTCGAAAGGCCTCAGCACCACATGACCTTAGCAGGGCAGGAGGAGGCCTCAGCACCGCACGGCCTCAGCAGGGCCACAGGTCTTCTGGGTGCCTCGCCAGCCTCCTCCTCTCCAGCCACACCCGCTGCTTAGTTTCAATCCACCACATGAAGCATGTCCTTCCTGCTCATCTTCCTTACGCTTTCCCTGCACTATGAGTGATACTGCGTTAGAGATGTTAAAAGTAACATCAGTGATGTAACATCAGTGCTGTGCTTTTTTGTTGTTGGTTTTTTGTCTTTTTTTTTTTGAGATGGAGTCTTGCTCTGCCACCCATGCTGGAGTGCAGTGGTGTGATCTCAGCTCACTGCAACCTCTGCCTCCCAAGTTCAAGCGATTTTCCTGTCTCAGCCTCCTGAGTAGCTGAGATTACAGATGCCCACCAGCACACCTGGCTAATTTTTTGTATTTTTAGTAGAGATGGGGTTTCTCCATGTTGGTCTGGCTGGTCTTGATCTCCTGACCTCAAATGACCCACCTGCCTCGGCCGCCCAAAGTACTGGGATTACAGGTGTGAGCCACCACGCCCGGCCTGTTGTTTTTGTTTTTTGTTTTTTGAGACGGAGTCTCGCCCTGTCACCCAGGCTGGAGTGCAGTGGCACAATCTCAGTTGACTGTAGTCTCCGCCTCCCAGGCTCAAGCGATCCTCTTGCCTCAGCCTCTCCAGTAGCTGGGACTGCAGACATGCGTCATTACACCCAGCTAATTTTTGTATTTTTAGTAGAGATGGGGTTTCACCATGTTGCCCAGGTTGGTCTCGAACTCCTGGCTTCAGGTGCCTTGGCCTCCCGAAGTGCTGGGATTACAGGCCTGAGCCACCGCGCCCGGCCCATCCAGATGATTTCTGACAGAGGCACAGAAGCAACCCCATGGAAGATCCACAAATGGTGCCGGACAATGAGCTTCATGTAAATGTCAGCCACATACAGTAATTCATCAAAATAAACACAGACATAAATGCACAACTGTGAAGGTTTAAAACTTTCAGAAAAACAAAGGAGACAAATCTTTAAGATAATGTGCTAAGAATCCTTAGCTGTGACAAGGCGTGATTCATAAAAGGAAAAAACAATAAATCAGACTTCACAATGAAAAACTTTGGATGTGCAAAAGACCCAGTTTTGGTTTTTAATTAACTGGTCTGAGTTTGCGTCCAAAAAGACCCTGTTTAGGGGATGAAGAGACAAGCTGCAGACTAGGAAAAGATACTTGAAAACACTGTGCCTACGAAGGACTTGCATCTACAATAAAGAACACTCAAAATCTGGTCAAAAAAACATAATTAGGAAGTGTGCAAAAGACGTGAACCAACATTTCACCACTGAAGATATGCAGATGGCAAAGAAGCACTCCCAAGCTATTGGGAAAATGCAAATCAAAGCCACAAGGAGGTATCACTACACATGTATCACGAGGATCACAATAAAAATGACGACGCCAAATGCTGGGGAGTATAAAGAGAAACTCACTGTTACGGACTGAACTGTGTGCCCCCAAAGTGCGTCTGCGGAAGCCCCAGATGACCCCATGTGGAGACGGGCCTGAAGTCATTAAGGATAAATAAGGTCCTATGAGTGGGGCCCTAATCCAATAGGACTGCTGTCCTTGTAAGATGAAGACACACCAGCGATGTCAGCATCCCCTCAGCAAAAAGGCAGCACCGGCCGTGCGCGGTGGCTCAGGCCTGTAATCCCAGCACTTTCGGAGGCCGAGGCGGGCGGATCACTTGAGGTCAGGAGTTTGAGACCAACCTGGGCAATATGGTGAAACCCTGTCTCTACTAAAAACACAAAAATCAGCAGAGCATGGTGGCGGGCGCCTGCAATCCCAGCTGCTCGGGAGGCTGAGGCAGAGAACTGCTTGAACCCGGGAGGCGGAGGTTGCGGTGAGCCGAGATCGCGCCACTGCACTCCAGCCTGGGTGACAGGGCGAGACTCCATCTCAAAGAACAACAACAAAAAAAAATTTGCGGCATCTGCAAACCAGCAAGAGAGGCCTCTCCAGGAATCAGCACTGACAGCATCTTGCTCTTGGCCTTCGAGCCTCCAGAACTGCGAGATTGAATTTCTACTGCTCCCCCACTCAGTCTGGAGTATTTTGTTACGGCAGTCTAACCAGGCTGATACGCTCCTACATTGCTGGTGGGAATGTATGGCCACTCAAGAAACAATCTGGCAGTTTTCTAACAAATTAAACACATAATTACCACACGTGAACCAGCAACTGCACTCTTAAGACATTTACCCCAGAAATGAAAACGTATAGTCACACAAAAACCCATATGCGAGTGTCACAGCAGCTTTATTTGTAATAGCCAAAACCGGAAACAGCCAGATGTCCTTCCACGGGTGGCTGGCTGGGCAAGCCGCGCACATTCACACAGAGGAGTCTCGCCACAGGAAACGAGCTACTGACACACACAACCGCCTGAAGAATTCTGCACTTCCCCTTACACAGCATCCTTCGGATGACAAAATCACACACAGAGCAAACACTAGAGGTTTCCAGGGGCTAAGGAAATGGCGAGGCTGTGAGAGGTGGCACGAGGGCTCCCTGCGGGGACGGAGCCTTCCACAGCTTCACCTGCACCAGGGTCGGCATCCCGACTGTCACCAATGGGGAAACTGGGCAAGGGTCTGAAATATAAAAGATCTCCATCTTTTCTCACAGCTGCGTGGGAACCGACAATGAACTCAAAAAATACCGTTTATTTTAAAATAACGGTAATGTATAAAACATTAAAGAAGGGCATGCCAGGCACCTCCAAGACCCTGTCGTACACCTTTTACTGCACATAGTTTGCCAATTAAGAAACAGGCACAGGCCAGGCACAGTGGCTCACACCTGCAATCCCAGCACTTTGGGAGGCTGAGGTGGGAGAATCACTTGAGCCCAGGAGTTCTGAGAACAGCCTACAGGAAGACTAACAAGACTCCATCTCTACCAGAAATAAATTAAAAATTAGCCAGGCGTGGTGGTCAGTGCCTGTGGTCCCAGCTACCTGGGAGGCTGAGGTGGGAGGACTGCTTGAGCCCAGGAGTTCAAGACTGCAGTGAGCCATGATCGTGCCACTGCACTCCAGCCTGCGCAACAGAGCAAGACCTCATCTCAAGCACAGGGAGTGCAGGGGTGGGGAGTGGAGGCACAAAGACATCAAATGCTCAGGCCAGGCCAGATCTCAAGGCCCAGGTTCCCTGAGGCAGACTGGCCTGAGACAGCAGAGTGACCACAGCTAAGGCTTGCCTTCTCTTTCTCACATAAATTATATAAATATGTAAACATAAGACCTGTATCCAAAATAAGCAGAGACTCTCCCAACTCCTGCCCAATAAAAAACGGACAAAAAGGTCAGGCGCGGTGGCTCATGTCAGTAATCCCAGCATTCTGGCAGGCCAAGGCAGGAGTTTGAGACCAGCCTGACCAACATAGTGAAACCCCATCTCTACTACAACACACAAAATTAGATGGGCCTGGTTGTGTGCGCCTGTAATTCCAGCTACTTGGGAGGCTGAGGCAGGAGAATTGCTTGAACCTGGGAGGTGGAGCTTGCAGTGAGCCAAGATGGTGCCACTGCACTCTAGCCTGGGCAAGACTCTGTCTCAAAACAAACAAACAAACAAACAAACAAACCATTGCTGAACATCATTATCATCAGGGAAATTCCAATGAAATCACAATGAGATCGACACCACTGCACACCCACAAGAATGGATACAATCAAACTGAAAGACCACAAGAAACACTGGTGAGGAAGTGGAGCGCCAGGAACTCTCCAGTGTGGCTGGTGGAAATGCAAAATGGTGCAGGTGCTGTGGAAAGGGATTTGGTTGTTTCATGTGAAGTTCAACCTAAATCCAATCTCTAAATCGGCAATCCCACCTCCTTGGTGTTTTTTACCCAAGACAAAGGAAAACACATCTGCACAAAAAGACTTGGAAAAAAATGTTCTCAACGACTTTATTCGTAACAGCGGATATGATTTGGATCTTTATTCGTAACAGCGGATACGGTTTGGATCTGTGTCCCCACGCAAATCTCATGTTCACCTGTGACCCCCAATGTTGGAGGAGAGGCCTGGTGGGAGGTGACTGGATCATGGGGATGGAGTTCCACCCAGGGGGTTGCTCTCAGGATAGTGAGTGCTCTCCTGAGAGATCTGGTTAGACACTGGGGAGGGAGTCCTCCCCACACACCCGCCGGGGGGCTGCCCTCAGGATAGTGAGATCTGGTTGGGTCATGAGGGTGGAGTTGGGGCGGGGGCTGTTCTCAGGATAGTGAGATCTGATTGGGTCATGAGGACGGAGTTGGCGGGGGCTGCCTCGGGACAGTGAGATCTGATTGGGGCATGAGGGGGGGGGGGGGGGGGGGGGCGGCCTCGAGACAGTGAGATCTGATTGGGTCAAGAGGACGGAGTTGGGGGTGGCTGCCTCAGGATAGTGAGATCTGACTGGGTCATGAGGATGGGGGTGGGGTGGGGGGGGGCTGCTCTCAGGATAGTGAGATCTGATTGGGTAATGAGGGCGGCGTTCCCCCCCAACCCCGGGGGCTGCTCTCAGGATAGTGGGTGCTCTCCTGTGAGATCTGGTTGCCTGAAAGTGCGGCACCTCCCCATCACTCTCTTCCCTGCCTCCCCTTTGCCTTCCACCAGGACTGAGAGTCCCCTGAGGCCTCCCAAGCCATGCTTCCCGTATAGCCTGAGGAACAGTGACCCAATTACACCTCTTTTCCTCACAAATCACCCAATCTCAGGTATTTCTTTATGCAGTGTGAGAACAGACTATTACAATAGCCCAAAATGGAAACAACCCAAACATCTATCAACAAGTGAGTGGATTTAAAAGCTGTGGTACATCCACACAAACCGAATCCAACTCAGCAATAAACGGAACACATTTCTGATACAAACATCACAAGGAAACCTCAAAACTACGAACGTCAAGAAAAGCAGCCAGCCAGAAAAGCACACAGGGTAGGATTCGACATTCACAATGGTCATGACAGCAAAACCAGTCATGGTGAGCCGAAGCCAGGAGCAACGGCTCACCTGGCCAGGTGAGGGAAGGATGACTGGAACGGGGCACAAGAAGTTTCTGGAGTAACTTGACTGTCCTCCATTGCAACAGGTGTTTTAGCTACACAGGGAAAAGCACTTGTCAAAGCACTTAAATTCAACATATTTTAGTGTTATGTCCATAATAATTTAAATTTCTTTAACTAAAAGAAAAACAGGCCGGGGGCAGCACCTCCTGCCTGCAATCCCAGCACTTTGGGGGGCCAAGGCAGGCAGATCACCTGAAGTCAGGAGTTTGAGGCCAGCCTGGCCAGTATGGCGAAACCCTGTCTCTATTAAAAATACAAAAATTACAGGAGGCTGAAGCAGGAGAATGGCGTGAACCCGGGAGGCGGAGCTTGCAGTGAGCCGAGATTGCGCCACTGCACTCCAGCCTGGGCGACAGAGCGAGACTCCATCTCAAAAAAAACAAAAAACAAAAAACAAAAATTAGCCTGGTGTAGTGGCACGCGCCTGTAATCCCAGCTACTTGGGAGGTTAAGACACGAGAATCTCTTGAACCTAGGAGGAGGAGGTTGCTGTGAGCTGAGATTACACCACTGCACTCCAGCCTGGGCAACAGAGCAAGACTCCATCTCAAAAAAAATAAAAACAAAAAAATAACAGGCACAGGATACGAATGTGCAAAGCCAGAAGGGGAGGCTGAGCAACAAATAAGCGTTATCAAACTCACTACTCAGAAAGGCACAAATCAAAGCTTGATACTTTCTAATCCCATCAAAATTCCCAAATAAAACCAACACCCAGGGGACACTCCAAGGACTCGGGACGCTAGAGTCTGCTGCCCCCGAGCAGCCTGCAGGCCCCATGAGCAGAGCTGGGCAACCTTCCCCCACACAGCCACCAGCGTCCATGCAAGGGGCTGAGGACACCTCTCACCAGGATGGGTGTAGGATGCACGGGGCACGCTGGGGACAGTACAGAGTGCCGGGGGACAGTGAGGTCAGCACAGGACCACTACAGGCAGATCTGAGTATCTTTTTTAATCAACTTGGCTGCTTTTAAGAAAGACACTTTTCTAACATAAAATACTACACACCAACACTTTCAATACACACATAATTCACCACACTACAGAGTGAATCTCTGTCCCTTCCAAAATTCCTGTGTGAAATCCTAATACCCAAAGTGATGGTGTTAGGAGGTGGGGCCTCCTTGGGGGTGATTAGGCCATGAAGGTGGAGCCCTCAGGACTGGGATTACTGCCGTAATAAAGGAAGCCCCAGAGAGCACTCCCTCACCGCTTTCGCCCTGTGAGGACACAGCAAGAAGGTGCTGGACCCTCACCAGACACCAGATCTGCCGGTGCCTTGCGCCTGGACTTCCAGCCTGCAGAGCCGTGAGGAATCAACGTCTGTGGTTCACAGGCCCCCAGCATATGATATTGTTACAGGAGCATGGATGGACTGGGACACAGGGATGCGTGCCCACGCAGACACAACCACGAGCGATTCACCAGGAGTCCACGGAGCGCAGCAGGAGGAATGGGGAGCGGCCCAGCCCAACCATCACCTCCCCCAGTGGTGAGCCCACCCCAGGGGGTCCTTTCCCACAGTGACCTCCCTGAACAGCTAACTCACCCCAGGGGGTCCTGACAGTGACCTCCCCAAAGGGCGAATTCACCCCAGGGGGTCCTCTCCCCACAGTGACCTCACTGAACGGCTAACTCATCCCAGGGGGTCCTCCCCGACAGTGACCTCCCCAAAGGGCGAATTCACCCCAGGGGGTCCTCCCGGACGGGGTCCTCCCCGAACAGCTAATTCACCCCAGGGGTTCCTCCCCATCCACCCCCCGCCGACAGTGACCTCCCTGAATGGCTAACTCAGGGGGTGACTGAGTTACCAGGGGGTCCTCCCTGACAGTGACCTCCCCAAAGGGTGAATTCACCCCAGGGGTTCCCCCCCCAGTGACCTCCCTGAATGGCTAACTCACCCCAGGGGGTCCTCCCCCGACAGTGACCTCCCTGAACGGCTAATTCAGCTGAGGGGGTCCTCCCCAGACAGTGATGTCCCCGTATGTCACAGACAAAAACCACGGAAGTAACACTTGTTTCTGCCAAGGGTTAGGTCGGCCGCAGCCTGTCACACTCCGCCCCAGTAGCCTCTGCTACCTTAGCTGCTCAGACATCTCCTGCAGGGCACAATGCGAAGACCAGCGGGGGGCGGGCAGGGCCCTAAGGACACCTCCCTCGGGCTCCAAGCCCCACTTCACAACTCCACCTCTGGCAAGTGACTAATCTCCACAAATTAGTTACTTGCTAATCTCACTTTTTGCAGAAGAGAAAAGTAATCTCACTTTTCTCTTCTGCAAGATGGGGGTAATTACAGTACCCACTTTCCAGGGCTACTGTGAGGACCACATTGTTGGGAACAAGCCCCCCAAAATCTGGCCATAAACTGGCCCCAAAACTGGCCATAAACAAAATCTCTGCAGCACTGTGACATGTTCGTGATGGACATAACGCCCACGCTGGAAGGTTGTGGGTTTACCAGAATGAGGGCAAGGAACACCTGGCCCGCCCAGGACGGAAAACCGTTTAAAGACATTCTTAAGCCACAAACAATACCATGAGTGATCTGTGCCTTAAGGACATGCTCCTGCTGGAGTTCACTAGCCCAACCTATTCCTTTAATTCAGCCCATCCCTTCATTTCCCATAAGGGATACTTTTAGTTAATTTAGTATCTATAGAAACAACGCTAATGACTGGCTTGCTGTTAATAAATACGTGGGTAAATCTCTGTTCGGGGCTCTCAGCTCTGAAGGCTGTGAGACCCCTGATTTCCCACTTCACACCTCTATATTTCTGTGCGTGTATCTTTAATTCCTCTAGCACCGCTGGGTTAGGGTCTCCCCGACAGAGCTGGTCTCCGCACACACAATCCACATAAAGCACTACAGACTGAGCTCGGCAAATACTAACAGCCCCTAAATGTTGCCATGGTGGTTCTGACCATTACTATTTCACACTGGGAACTAGTCAAAGTGGACAAAGGTTCATGATCAAGCCGTCAACCTGGAAGTGAAGGGGGTATGAGGAGAGCCGCGAGAGGGCAGCCACTCTGTGATGGGGAGGGTCATGAGAGGGCAGCTACTTACGTGGCAGAATACGAGCCTCACAGGCCTGATGACCTAGAACCAACTACCCAAGCCCCAGAGACCCTGGTTACCTGTGCTCCGCACTGCCCCGCACCCCTCCCTGCTCACCTGCGCTCTGTACTGCCCCACACCCATCCCTGGTTACCTGAACTCTGCACCGCCCTGCACCCCTCCCTGGTTACCTGCGCTCTGCACCCTCCCGCAACCGTCCCTGGTTGCCTGCGCTCCGCACTGCCCCGCATCCCTCCCTGGTTACCTGCGCTCTGCACCACCCAGCAACTGCCCCTGGTAACCTGCGCTCTGCACTGCCCCGCACCCGTCCCTGGTTACCTGCGCTCTGCACTGCCCTGCACCCATCCCTGGTTACCTGCGCTCTGCACTGCCCCGCACCCGTCCCTGGTTACCTGCGCTGTGCACTGCCCCGCACCCCTCCCTGGGTGAGTGCAGCCCCCGCACTTCAGGCTCTGGGTCCAGCAGAGGTACAAAGAAGCAAGGATGACAGAACCTTGGTGGCCAAGAGAACAGCACAGAGCTTCAGAGGCTGGTGCCCTCAGTCCCAAGTCCTATGTAGGAAGAGGGTGTGCTACAAGGCTGGCTCGCCACAGCAACCTAAGGGTCTATTTTTTTTTTGGAAACAGAGTCTCACTCTGTCGCCCATGCTTGGAGTCCAATGGCGCAGTATCGGCTCACTGCAGCCTCCGCCTCCCGGGTTCAAGTGATTCTCCTGCTTCAGCCTCTTGAGTAGCAGGACTACAGGCACACGCCACCATGCCCAGCTAATTTTTGTATTTTTAGTAGATATGGGGTTTTGGAATGTTGGCCAGGCTGGTTTCGAACTCCTGACCTCAGGTGATCTGCCCACCTCTGCCTCCAAAGTGCTGGGATTACAGGCATGAGCCATTGTGCCTGGCCGGGTCTATCTACTTTTAAGATCTGTCTAAGACTGGACACATTAGCTCACGCCTGTCATACCAGCACTCTGGGAGGCCAAGGCCGGGGGATCACATGAGCCCAGGAGTTCAAGGCCGCAGTGAGTCGTGATCGTTCCACTGCACTCAGCCTGGGCAACAGAGCCAGACTATTTCCAATAAAAGAAAATGATCTCAAGTGTACCCTGCAGAGGACACGCAGGGCCAGCATGTGGCCTCCCCCCACCACCGAGCCCACCTTGGAAACATGGGGCCTCCCTGCCACTGAGCCCACCTGGGAGGGTTTCTGAAACTTGCGGCCAAGAGTCTTGTCTGTACCACACAATTCTGCAACTGTCAGTACTAGATATTCCCAGTGCCCTCACCCAGTCCAGAATTCTACGTAAGTGAAGGGAGAAACCCTCCAAAAGCCATGTCAAAGAGGAAGAAGGGTGGAAAGCCAGGATCACAAACAAGTGGCCCTGGGGGTGCAAGTAGGCTGTGCCCTCCCCATTCCTTAGGCCAGAGCTTGACCCCCAAGGCTCCTCAGCGGGCCCAGCCACTCAGCTAATACTGAGCATGGCACACAAGGGCTGCTGGCTGGCAGAAATTACATGCAACACCCAACCAAACGCACGAGGCGAGTCACGCTTAAACCACACGACAACTGTGCGGCATCGTTTTTATTTTCTGCCTCAATTTACCTCACTAGCAGTAACACTGAGTTCAAGTCAGCCACACAGGGAAGGTGGATTTCCCTGCAGTCAGGGCACGGCAGGCTCCATTTCAAAAGCAACGGCACGCAGAACCCAAAACAAAGAACACACAGCATACACCTGCCCTGGGCATCTCTGACACGGTTGGTGCTCCTGATAACCTGCCTTTTAAAAAAGTGAAGACTAGCCAGGTGGGAAACGGCACATGCCTGTAATCCCAGCTACTCGGGAGGCCGAGGCAGGAAGATCCAGAGCCCAGTTCAAATCCATCCTGAGTAACAGCAAGACCTCGTCTCTTAAAGAAAAAAAAAAAGGAAGATGACAGAACAAATTTGAAGAAATTTGAAAGCTATCCGGTTCCACAGTTCTACCTAAAAACCCATTCACACCACAAGTCCAAATTCCTAAAAGCTAAGAAAACCGTTTTTTCCTAACTCACTTGACAGCAAATCCTAGTCTATCATAACCTCATTTGGGATAAAACCTGACATGAACTGATACGGAGCTAATCGCAGACTTTATCCCACAGTGAGAATATTGTCATTTAATTACAGAAACATTAATGTATTCAATTACAGAATACTTTCCCAAGTTCTCTGGAAACATCCCATGATATACAGGTTATATGCCGCAATGATCATTCTGAAACCTGAAAAATTCTGGAATCATAAACATCTGTACTCAAGGGTTCAGATCACGGGCCATCGCCATGTTTACACAAGACAGCCTGAACTCCCATAGCCTATGTTCTAAGGTTGCTATCCAGACAAAACTTATTTAAGTATGTTTATACAAAATACTTAATTCAGCTTTCACACCCTGTTTCAGTTCAAAGAGACTTCAAAGAACTTAGGAGGCTGCAGGCCACCTATTAAGCTCACAAGGAGGAAATCTACAGCTCCTAATTGCATTGGTTATTTTTATCTCCTGACTCGCCTAGATAGCAAAGGGAAACAAGTTCCTTTGCACAACCTCAGCGGCCGCCAACATTTCCTTGTTCTTCTTCCTGGGTGCTAAGTGACCCACAGGCTTCTTTCTTTACATGAATCTTCCTCTCCGGGCCCCAGTGAGGGTGCATTCTCCATCCCTCAAACCCTGATCCGTGCCATCTTCTGCTTGACTCCTTCCCAGAGCTCATACTGTGTGTACCACCCCAAGGATCCCACCGCCAAGGATCCGTCCCTATGCTGCCTCTGTCTCTCCACCGCTTGAGCACCGGTCTGAGGTTCCAGAAACCAAGTCCTGTCCGCTATGAATTTCTTAAAGAATGAAGATAACCACCTAGTATTTTCAGAATAAATGAGCTGATCTGAGAGAAATCTGTTTCTAACAGAAGATGTGAAAGAGGATCATACTTCAGCCCCCACCTCTGAAAGAAGAGCTTGGAGCTGACCAAATTGTACCCAAAATCTGTTTGGTTTTGACCACAACGGAGACAAAGTGTGTGACAACGCTGCAGTCAAAATGTCTCCGCAGACCTTCTGTGATAACCAGAAGTCTGGGATAGTTTCCCATCTGGTCACAGGGCAGGCACCTGGACAGGCTAACCCTCCAGCCCTGAGAGGTACCACGGAGCTGGTGAGGGTGAGGGTTTTTGTGTCACTTCACTCCCTTGCCCTGTGCCAATACAGCAGAATACAGTCACGCTTCCGCACCGAAGTCAACCATGTTTAGCCAACAAACTTCACAGCCAGTGAAACGTGACACACCTCCAGGCACCACTGGACAAAAAAATGGAAGGAAAATCCACAAGAGAGAAGGGGACTCACTGACACTGGAGATCGATTCCGTGTGAACGGAGAGGACGTTCAGGCGGCTAGAAATGGCAGGCAGAGACAAAACTGACTCAAGACTGACTCAAGAGGACTTAAGCCGAGTGACCTGTCCACTCTACAAATTCTATATAGGTCGCAACTACTGGCTCTGTTTCCTGTACCACACACAGAATCACACGAGTGAGTAAATGTTCACCGGGAAGAGAAACACTGAGGTGATAAGAAGAGGAACGGGGATCACTAGACAGAGCCCTGTCTACCCTCAGCCAACCCCCCACCCCCCAGGCTACGACCGCAACTACCTGCAACACGTGTCCATCCACCTACTGTCAAGTTCCCTGAACTGTAGAAGAATGAGCCCTAACCTCCAAAGTCCAGTCCTGTCCCTGCCTGCTCAATAACCCTAGATGTCCGGCAAAAGACCAAGGCTTAAACCCCCTCCTGCACCGCTCACCTCCTGACTCCAGCTGTCGGCCTTCCAGCACCCTCCCTCAGCCTCCCCTGTAGGCCCCCACCCAAGCTCCCTGCCTGCCACCATCCCCCACCTCACCCTAACATCTTCGCCCACCCACCCTGGGGGGTTCCCCAAGCCCCAGGCCTTGCTCCAACTTGACCCTACTCCTATCACAAGAGAGTACCCCGGCCCCAGCCTCGCCCTCCGCAATCACCGCCAGCAGGCACTGACCTACGGGGCCCCCCACTGTGACCCTCGCCTGGCCCTGACCCACGCCCTCGGCAGAGACCCTCCCCTGGCCGACCCTGACCCACAACCCACGCTGGGACCCCTAACCCACGCCCTTCCACTCCAAGCTGACGCTGCCCCCAGCGTCCCGGAGACAACACTCCGCGGCCGCACCCGCGCTGCCGACCCGGGGCCTCACCTTCGGCCAGGACCCGCCGCACCCGCAGCCGCAGCTCGCCCAGTTCCACCGTCTGCCCCACGAAATCACTCTGGTCGCGGCCGGAAGCACCGCCCAGGGAGCCTGGACCCGCCAAGAAGTCGAGCGCCGACTGCAGCAGCGACATGGCGGTGGCTGCGCCGCACCCCGCGGCAGCCGGAGTGGTCGGGCTCGGGCTCCGGCTCCCTCGCCGTCCGGGTCAGCTCAGTAACCGCCGGCCCGGAGCTGCACCATCTTCCGCCCCGACGCCGTGACGTACTCGCGCGTGAGGACGCGTCGCGTCAGGCGGCGTCGGGGCCCAGCCCCGTCCCCTTCGCCGCGGCCTCGCTTCCTGGCTGCGCGCTCCGGCGCGGAGGTCTGACGGAGACAGCGCGTGCGCGGCGTCGCCGGGCTTGTGACGAACTTCCGGTTATCAAGCTCCCGGCCGGGCTGACTCCAGCGGAGGCGCGCGGAGCGGTCGCCGCGGCGATTCCCGCCCAGGTAGTTCAGCGCCCCAGCCCAACTCCCGGTACCGTTCCCCACATGGTCTGTTTTGTGGGAGGCTCCTTCTCAGGTGTCTTCGATTTAAGCGCTTCGCCATCCTCTGGGTGGAGTCAGCCTCCCGTTTGCTGTTAGCGCCGCGTTTGCGAATGGGTTCGCGAATTTTTCTCTCAGTTGGCTAAGGAGCAAGGAGTTAGCGTGCGTTAAGCTATCAATAAATACTTGCTTTTTGTCTCATGGAGGTCGGAGTTTCCTGTGACGCTTAGCGACTAAGCTTGGCAGCCCCCTCCCAGCAGCCAGGCAGGCAGTTGGCAAGGGAAACGCTGCTGCAATGCCTTGTCTTCCGAGAAAGCCAGGGTCTGGGCGGTGGAGTGACCAATAGTGGGAACTGTGGGCTAGAAAACCTTCGTCCTGGGCAACCACAGCACTGCAGAGACTGCCCTGTGACCCTCAAGGTTCGTTCGCACCCTGACATTTTCCAAGGCAAAAGCAAGTCCTCATGAACCACTTGGAAGGGTTCATAATGCCCAACCATTTGGAGATGAAAAGGTGACGTTCCTTCTAGGATAATGAGGAAATGGCTCACAGACAGTGCATTTTTAGTTTTTGGCCCACACAGTATTTGGGGGTTGGGAGTGGGTAGCAGGAGGTGAATTAGTTGCTGTCATTTAAAGACTGATGCCAGGCGCTGTGGCTCACGCCTGTAATCCCGGTACTTTGGGAGGCCGAGGCGGGCGGATCACCTGAGGTCAGGAGTTTCAGACCAGCCTGGTCAACATGGTGAAACCCCGTCTCTACTAAAAATACAAAAATTAGCTGAGCGTGGTGGCAGGTGCCTGTAATCCCAGCTACTCGGGAGACTGAGGCAGGAGAATCGCTTGAACCCAGGAGGTGGTCGCCACTGCACTCCAGCCTGAGACTCCGCCTCAAAAAAAAAAAAAAAATAATAATAATAATCATTGAAAGTCCTGAACGTTAAAAACCTAGTTTTCCAGCTTCTGTGGAAAAATCAAACCTGTCAATATTGGACCCCAAATGATGTGTGTTACCAGTTACCTAGAGCGGTCCCTCCAGGTAAGACACAGTCGTTTGCCTGACCAGATTGGCTCACGTATGTTACCTGCCTGGTTCCTATAGTAATTTGAGGTTGCAACCCTTTCCATAGAGTTATTTGTTCTCAAACTCAAAAATGGATTCTAAAGCTCAAATCAGCCTCTTAGCCGTCCCAGAAGCTAACATCTGTTATCTTTATCATTAAAAGATAATAGACTGAGCTCACTGGAACACTTACCTATTTTATGGAATGAAGCGTTACATGTAGCCAAATGAGATCTTTAAAAATACATGTAACAAAAATAACAGTAGCAATAGCTTAGCTTATGCACTGATTCATTGCTTGCAACATCCTTTTCTGTAAGGGTTCATTGTAATGGTCCTAAAGCATCTTTGTGAAGAAAGCACAGTAAAATTAACCCCCTTTATTTTTGGGATGAGAAAATAATGCTCAACAATGCCATTACTTGGCCAGGGTCAACAAGTGATACGGCTAAAATTCAATACAAGTTCTGGCTTTTCCAGCCAACGCATTTGTCTGGTGGGCTGTGGAATAGAAGGATTGAGAGATCAGGAAAGAATCCCTGCTGGAGACAGACATCTGGGCATCCTCAGCATAGAGGTGGCAGTTGGCTGTAGGAGCTGAAGAGAGGACCAACAGAGATGGTGTACTAGACATAAAGAGGTTAGAATCTTCAGAGAATAGACAGCTTGTGGAGAAAGGGCAGCCAGTGAAGGAGGAAGAAAACCAAGAGAGTGTTGTCACAGAGCCAAGGAACAAGGATGTGCAGGGCAGAGAATGCAGTTAAGTGTCGAATGCTGCTTAAAAGTCAAGTAGAAAAAGAAATGGAAGATATGTGTAGATTTATTCACAATGGATCACTGGTCATCTCACCAAGAATAGCTTCACTGGAGTAATGAGGTGGAAGCTACATATCACCATAGTAGAGGAATGAAGAGATGATGAAGTAGAGATGGCAAGTGGAGATAAGACGTTTGTCTGTGGAGGAGAATGTGAACAACTTTAGGCCAACAAATTCAGCATCCTTAGCTTAGAGAGCTAGAAGGATGATGAGATGTTTTAAGAGGAGAGATTCTTGAGCAGCCTAAAGCTGATGGAAGGGAGAGAAGGTTTGCTGGTACAGAAAAAAGAGGAGTAATAACATAATTCTATCTTAATGAGATATCTTCTATCTCTTACAACATAGGAGGGGAATGGCATCCAAAGCATAGGTAGGGATACTTGCTTTGGACATAGGAAAAACACTTAGGAAGAAAAATGGGCTGCAGTTGCAGGTGACCTTATGTATTTATTGGAATGAAGGTGAAGGAATTCTCTAATGGCTTCTGTTTTCATTGGGAATGAGGAAGGAAAAGCTTCAACTGAAAGTGAGAGGGGAAGTAGGAATCCCAAGATTTAAGCAGTGTCAAAAAGATATAAAATAGCTGTTATGAAAAACCTAGCGAACACTGGAAAGCATGATAGCGTTCAAGCACTCATTTGGAGGCCATGAACTTACACTGGCATGACCTGGGATTGGCTGGACATTTCTAAACCTTGTCATCACTTTGGAAACCAGAGTCGGACTCCTTATCTTACAAATATTTCTGGAGCACCTTTATTTATCGGCGTTGAAGTAGATGCTGTGGTAATACCATCTTAACCCGAATATCTATCTCCGTATCTCATGTGAACTCTCGGATGTTTGTTCTGAGATACCGCTACGTATATAAACATGTATATACCCAAAACTGAATTTATAGTCTTAATCCCCATACCTGATTTCCAAAATTTCATAGCAAAGAGGATTACAAGAGATTAAGAGGATCATTTTATAATGATGAAGGGATGAATTCATCAAAAAGACTTGATGATCTTAAACATTTATGCACCTAATAACAAAGCTCTAAAATACACAAAGCATAAACTAATAGCTCCAAGGAGAGAGAAATATCACAATTGTAGTTGGAGATTGATGTAGTTGGAGAATATTCTTTCTCAATAAATAGAGAATAAATGGATAGATACCCAGAAAATCACTAAAGATATAGGAGACTTGACATGACTGTCAGTCAACTTGACCTAATTAATGTTTATGGAACACTCCCCACAATAACAGCAGAATACACAATTTTTCAAGTGCATTAAAACATTAACTGAGCCTGATCATATTCTGGTCTATTAAACAAGTATGTTAGCTGACCAGAATGATATTGAATATTAAAGTAGAAATTAGTAATGGATTGGAAAATCCTTTCAATATTTGGAACCTGAATAACTCACTTTCATTTTTTGTATTTTTTTTTTTTTTTTTTTTGAGACGGAGTCTCGCTCTGTCACCCAGGCTGGACTGCAGTGGCCGGATCTCAGCTCACTGCAAGCTCCGCCTCCCGGGTTCCCGCCATTCTCCTGCCTCAGCCTCCCGAGTAGCTGGGACTACAGGCGCCCGCCACCTCGCCCGGCTAGTTTTTTTTTTGTATTTCTTAATAGAGACGGGGTTTCACCGTGTTAGCCAGGATGGTCTCGATCTCCTGACCTCGTGATCCGCCCGTCTCGGCCTCCCAAAGTGCTGGGATTACAGGCCTGAGCCACCGCGCCCGGCCTTGTATATTTTTTAAACTCATTTTTAAATAACTCATGGTGGCCGGGCGCGGTGGCTCACGCCTGTAATCCCAGCACTTTGGGAGGCTGAGGTGGGTGGATCACGAGGTCAGGAGATCGAGACCACCCTGGCTAACACGGTGAAACCCTGTCTCTACTAAAAATGCAAAAAATTAGCCAGGCGTGGCGGCGGGCGCCTGTAGTCCCAGCTACTTGGGAGGCTGAGGCAGGAGAATGGCGTGAACCCTGGAGGCAGAGCTTGCAGTGAGCCGAGATCGCCCCACTGCACTCCAGCCTGGGCGACAGAGCGAGACTCCTTCTCAAAAAAATAAATAAATAAATAAATAACTCATGGTTCAAAGAAGAAATCAAAAAGGAAATTAGAAAGTATTTTGAGAGGCCAGGCGCAGTGGCTCAAGCCTGTAATCCCAGCACTTTGGGAGGCCGAGACGGGCGGATCACGAGGTCAGGAGATCAAGACCATCCTGGCTAACACGGTGAAACCCCGTCTCTACTAAAAAATAAAAAAAAAACTAGCCGGGCGAGGTGGCGGGCGCCTGTAGTCCCAGCTACTCGGGAGGCTGAGGCAGGAGAATGGCATGAACCCAGGAGGCGGAGTTTGCAGTGAATTGAGATCTGGCCACTGCACTCCAGCCTGGGCGGCAGAGCGAGACTCCATCTCAAAAAAAAAAAGAAAAAAAAAAAAAAAGTATTTTGAACAGGATGAAAATGAAAATGCAGCATTTAAAACTGGTGGGATGCTGCTAAAACAGTATTAAAAGATAGATCTCAAATCAGTGACCTCAGCAGTCACCTTAAGAAACTAGAAAAGTAGGCCGGGCATGGTGGCTCACTTTGGCAGGCCAAGGCAGGCCGATCACTTGAGGTCGGAAGTTCGAGACCAGCCTGGCCAACATGGTGAAACCCCATCTGTACTAAAAATACAAAAATTAGCTGGGTGTAGCAGTGCACGCCTGTAGTTCCGGCTACTTGGAAGCCTGAGGCAGGAGAATCACTTGAACCCGGGAGGTGGAGATTGCAGCAAGCTGAGACTCTGTCACACACACACACACAAAAAAAAAAAAACAGAAAAGTAAGAGAAAGTGAAACCCAAAGTGAATATAAGAAGGCAGATAATAAGTATCAGAGTGGAATTCAAACAAATAGATAACAAAAGCAATAAAGAAAATCAGGGAAACCAAAAGCTGATTCTTTGAGATTAATAAAATTGAAAAATCTTTGGCCAGATTGAACAAGAAAAAGACAAGACACGAATTACCAATATGAGGAATGAGAGATGACGTCACTACTGAAAGGATAATCAGGGACTATTATTTTTTATTTTTATTTTTATTTTTTGAGACGGAGTCTCACTCTGTCGCCCAGGCTGGAGTGCAGTGGCCGGATCTCAGCTCACTGCAAGCTCCGCCTCCCGGGTTTACGCCATTCTCCGGCCTCAGCCTCCCGAGTAGCTGGGACTACAGGCGCCCGCCACCTCGCCCAGCTAGTTGTTTTGTATTTTTTAGTAGAGACGGGGTTTCACCATGTTAGCCAGGATGGTCTCGATCTCCTGACCTCGTGATCCGCCCGTCTCGGCCTCCCAAAGTGCTGGGATTACAGGATCCGCCCGTCTCGGCCTCCCAAAGTGCTGGGATTACACCGCGCCCGGCCAGGGACTATTATTAAGAACTTCAGGCCAACAAATTCAGCAGCTTACACTAAACGAACAAATTCCTGGAAAGCATAAACCAGTTAAGCTCATTTAAGAAGAAATTGTGTTGGGCCGGGCACAGTGGCTCATGCCTGTAATCCCAGCACTTTGGGATGCCAAGGCAGGTGGATCACAAGGTCAGGAGATTGAGACCATCCTGGCCAAGATGGTGAAACCCCGTCTCTACTTAAAAAAAAACACACAAAAATTATCTGTGCATGGTGGCGTGTGCCTGAAATCCCAGCTACTTGGGAGGCTGAGGCAGGAGAATCACTTGAACCAGGGAGTCGGAGGTTGCAGTGGGCCCAGATTGAGCCACTGCACTCCAATCTGGCGACAGAGTGGGACTTTGTCTCAAAAGAAAACATATTGTATGAAAGGATGAAAGAGGCCCTGACATGCATACAGTTAAGGTATTGCAACATACTTTGTGGTATCTAACCATCTTTATTTTATTTTTTTTGAGGGGATGAGTACCTCATTCTTCGTGATGTGATTATTACACGTTGCATGCTTGTATCAGAACATGTACCCCATGAATATATACACCTACTATATACCTACAAAAATTAAAAATTTAAATGCTTTTTAAAAAGAAGGAAATAGACAACCTAAATAGCTCTATGTCTATTAAAGTATTGAATTTATAGTTGACAAATCTTCCCTTAAAGAAGACTCCAGACTTGGCTGGGCACAGTAGCTCATACCTGTAATCCCAGCACTTTGGGAGGCCGAGGCAGGTGGATCACCTGAGGTCAGGAGTTCAAGACAAGCCTGGCCAACATGGTGAAACCTCATTTCTACTAAAAATACAAAAATTACCCGGCATGGTGGTAGGTGCCTGTAATCCCCGCTACTTGGGAGGCTGAGTCAGGAGAACCACTTGGACCCAGGACGTAGAGGTTGCAGTAGGCTGAAACTGTGCCATTGCACTCCAACCTGGACAACAAGAGCAAAACTCGGTCTCAAAAAAAGACTCCAAACTTAGATAACTTTACTGGGAATTCTACTAAACACTGAAGGAAGAAATAATACCAGTTCTATACAAACTCAGAAAGTTGAAGGAAGGAATTATTTCCCAACTCATGTTTCCTAACAGCATTATTCTGATACCAGAACTCCACAAAGACATTACTAGAAAACTACAGGATAATATCTCTTGTGAACATAGACACGAAGATGCATTTAAAACGTTGATTAGCAAATTGAATCCAACACTATATACAGAAAGGATAACATACCATGACCAAGTGGGATATCCCAAGAGGGCAAAGTTGGCTTAGCATTTGAAAGTGTATCAATGTAATTCACACTCTTGAGAATGAAAAAATAAAATGGATCATCTCAATAGATACAGAGAAGCATTTGACAGAACCCAACATCCATTACTGATTTAAAAAAAAAACAAAACTCAGCAAACTGGGAGTAAAATGAAACTTCCTCAACCCAGTAAGGGCGTCTGTGAAAAACCTGTAGCCAGCATCATATGAAATAATAAAAGACTGAATGTTTTCCCCCTAAGACCAGGAACAAGCCAAGGCTGGCTGTCTGATCTCACCACCTCTGTTCAACATTGTACTAGAAATTCTAGCCAATGTGATGAGGCAAGAAAAAGAGGGCCGGGGCCAGGCACAGTGGCTCACATCTATAATCCCAGCGCTTTGGAAGGCCGAGGCAGGCAGGTCACCTGAGGTCAGGAGTTTGAGATCAGTCTGGCCAACACGGTGAAACCCCATCTCTACTAAAAACACAAAAATTAGCTGGGCGTGGTGGCACATGCCTGTAATCCCAGCTACTCTGGAGGCTGAGGCAGGAGAATCACTTGAACCTTGGAGGTGGAGGTTGCAGTGAGCTGAAATCGCACCACTGCAACTCCACCCTGGACAACAGAGTGAGACTCGGTCTCTAAAAAAAAAGAAAAAAAATCAGAATCTATAAAAAGAGCTACTCATGAGTTTAGCAGGGTTGCAGGATACAAGATAAATATGCAAAAATCAATTCTATTTCTACATATTAGCAATAAATATTGGAAGTTGAAATTAGAGACATTTACAATAGCATCAAAAAGTCTGAAATACTTGGGATAAATGTGAAAAAAGATGTGCAAGACTTATATGCTGAAAACTACAAAAAAATTGCTGAGAGAAATTAAAGCCCATAATCAATGGAGAGATATGCCATACTCATAAACTGGGAGATTCAACAGTGCAGTTCTCAAATTGACCTGTAGATTCAATGTAAACCAGTCAAATTCCCAGCAGACTACGAGAATTTGACACATAGATTCTAAAATTTACTTGGCTCTGCAAAGGAGCGAGAATAGCCAATACAAGTTTGAACAAGGACAAGATAAAATTGTATGATTTGCGTTACCTAATTTAAACCCTTGAAGCTACAGTAATCAAAACTGTGGTGGCTGGGTGTAGAGGTATGTGCCTGTAGTCGCAGCAACTCAGCAGGTTGAGGCGGGAGGATCCCTTGAGCCTGGGAGTTTGAATCTAGCCTGGGCAACAGTGTGGAGTTGATATAAAGATAGCTAAGTAGGTAAATAGAAGAGTCCAGAAATTGGCCCACAGGTGTCTATGGTCAACTGATTTTTTATAAAGGTGCAAAAGTAGTTCATTGGAGAAAGAATAATTGTTTCAACAAATGATGGTGGAAAAATTGGATATTCATGTGTTGAGAAAAAGAAACCTTGGGCCGGGTGCAGTGGCTCACGCCTGTAATCCCAGCACTTTGGGAGGCCGAGGTGGGGGCAGATCATTTGAGGTCAGGAGTTCGAGACCAGCCTGACCAACGTGGTGAAACCCCATCTCTACTAAAAATACAAAAATCAGCTGGGCTTGGGGGTGAGTGCCTGTAATCCCAGCTACTCAGGAGGCTGAGGCAGCAGAATTGCTTAAACCCAGGAGGCGGAGGTTTCAGTGAGCTGGGATGGTGTCACTGCACTCCAGCCTGAGCAGTAGAGTGACACTCCACCTCAAAAAAAAAAAAAAAAAAAGGAAACTTAATCCATACCTAGCATTATACATAAAAGTTAACTCAAAATCATAAATCTAAATGTGAGATCTACAACTGTAAAACTTACGGAAGATAATCTATGAAATGTTCTGTGAGATTTTTAGCCATGACCCCAAAAGCATTATCCATAAAGGAAACAGATAAACTGGATGTCATCAATATGAAGAACTATATAATACACTGTTGAAAATGGTCCATGCGAGCAATCAGTGAATAAATAAACTGATAAATCCATAATATAGGCTGTCATTCAATAATAAAAAGATAAGCTATCAAGCAACAACAAGACTTGAAGGAAGCTTAAATGCATATTGCTCAATGAAGCCAATGTGAAAAGGTTCCATACTATATGATTCTAACTATAGAACATTCTGGAAAAGGCAAAATTGTGACGACAGTAAAAAGAGCAGTAGGCTAGGCGCAGTGGCTCACACCTGTAATCCCAGCACTTTCAGAGGCCAAGGCGGACGGATCAACTGAGGTCTGGAGTTCGAGACCAGCCTGGCCAACATGTTGAAGCCCCACCTTTACTAAAAATACAAAATTAGCCGGGCATGGTGGCACATGCCTGTAATCCCAGCTACTCAGGAGGCTGAGACAGGAGAATCACTTGAACCTGGGAGTTGGAGGTTGCAGTGAGCCGAGATCACACCATTGCACTCCAGCCTGGGCAACAAGAATGAAACTCGATCTCCAAAAAAAAAAAAAAAAAAATAGTAGTTGCTAGGGGTTCAGGAAGAAAGAGGGAGGGTGGAGCACCAGAGATTTTTAGGGTGTTTAAACTATTCTGTGTGATACTGTTTTGGTGAAAACAAGTCATTTTCCATTTGTCAAAACCCATAGAATACAGCACAGAGTGAAGCCTAATGTAAACTATGGACTTAGGTTAATTGTAATGTGTGAATATTCACTTGTCAATTGTGTCGAATGTGCCACAGTAATGTAAGATGTTAATAATAGGAGAAAGGGAGGCCGGTGACAGTGGCTCACACCTGTAATCCCAGCATTTTGGGAGGCCAAGGTGGGCGGATCACGAGGTCAGGAGTTTGAGACCGGCCTGACCAACATGGTGAAACCCTGTCTTTACTAAAAATACAAAAATTAGCCGGGCATGGTGCTGTGTGCCTGTAATCCCAGCTACTCAGGAGGCTGAGGCAGGAGAGTCGCTTGAACCCAGGAGTCAGAGGTTGCAGTGAGCCGAGATTGTGCCCACTGCACTCCAGCCTGGGTGACAGAGTGAGACTCTGTCTCAAAATAATAATGATAGGAGAAAGGGGAAGGGGGGATGTGAAGGTGTATAAAAGAACTCTGGGCCGGGTGCAGTGGCTCATGCCTGTAATCCCAACACTTTGGGAGGCCAAGGTGGGCAGATCACAAGGTCAGGAGTTCAAGACCATCCTGGCCAATATGGTGAAACCCCATCTCTACTAAACATACAAAAATTAGCTGGGCATTATGACACAGTCACCTGTAATTCCAGCTACTTAGGAGGCTGACGCAGGAGAATCATTTGAACCCGGGAGGCGGAGGTTGCAGTGAGCCGAGATCGTGCCATTGCACTCCAGCCTGGGCAACAAGAGTGAAACTCTGTACTTGCTGCTCAATTTTTCTTTTTTTTCTTGAGACGGAGTCTCACTCTATCTATAAATTTTTAGTAGAGGTAGGGTTTCATGCTGGCCAGGCTGGCCTTGAACTCCTGACATCAGGTGATCTGCCCACCTTGGCCTCCCAAAGTACTGGGATTACAGAGGTGAGCCACCATGCCTGGCCTCTGCTCAGTTTTTCTATAAACCTAAAACGGCTTAAAGAAAAAGTCAATTTTGGCCAGGCGTGGTGGCTCACGTCTATAATCCCAGCTACTTGGGCGGCCGAGGCAGGAGAATTGCTTGAGCCCAGCCTGGACCACATAGACCCCATGTTTTTATAAAAAAGGGGGGGAAAAAAAAAAAAAGAATATTTTGTCAAGCTCAATGTCATGAAATGATTTTCTCCGCATTATCTTGTAAGAGTTTTGTAGTTTTAACTCTTACATTTATGTCATTGATCCATTTCAAGTTAATTTTTGTATGTGTATTAGGTTGAGTCCGAATTCATTCATTTGCATGTGGATATTCAGTTGTCCCAACACCATTTGTGAAAAATACTTTTCTTTTCCCATTGAGTGGTCTTGGCATCCTTGTCAAAATCAGTTAACCATAAACGTGGGGGTTTATTTCTGAACTATATTCCATTGGTCTGTGTCTTTATGCTGTCTTGACTGCTGTAACTTTGTACTAAGTTTTGAAATCAGGAAGTGTGAGTGCTCCCAATTTTGTTCTTTTTCAAGATTATTTTGGCCATTATAGGTTCCTTGAATTTTCTGGTTTTTTTTTTTTTTCTTTTTGAGACAGAGTCTCACTCTGTCCCCCAGGATGGAGTACAGTGGTGTGATCTCAGCTCACCGCAACCTTCGCCTCCCAAATTCAAGCGATTCTCTTGCTTCAGCCTCCTGAGTTGCTGGGACTACAGGCACACACCACCACGTCCAGCTAATTTTTGTATTTTTAGTAGAGATGGGGTTTTGCCATTTTGGCCAGGCTGGTCTCAAACCCTGCTCACCTCAGGTGATCCACCTGCCTCTGCCTCCCAAAATGCTGGGATTACAGGTGTGAGCCACTGCACCCAGCCAAAATTCAGAACTTCTGTTCTCCTAAAGACTGGTAAGAGAGTGAAAAGACAAGCCACAGACTGCAAGAAAATATTTCCAAATTATATATCTTGCAGGATTTTTAACTAGAATATAAAGAACTCTCAAAACTCAATGACATCACAAACAACTCAGTAAACCAGCAAAGATTCTAAGACACTTCACTGTGAAAGCTGTACAGATAAAAGTAGAGAAATTAGTCAGTAGAGACTGACTAGTCTCTAGAGTCAGTAGAGAAATAGCAAATTAAAACCACAATGAGACACCCCTACACAAGTTATTAGAATGACTAAAATAAGTTAATTGAATTACTGATATTTATTGCTATTATTTTTTTTTCCTAGATGGAGTCTTACTCTGTCGCCCAGGCTGGAGTGCAGTGGCACAATCTCAGCTCACTGCAACCTCCACTTTCTGGGATCAAGCAATTCTCCTGCCTCAGCTTCCCAAGTAGCTGGGATTAAAAGCGCCCACCACCATGCCTGGGTATTTTTTTTTGCGTGTTTTTAGTAGAGATCAGGTTTCACCGTGTTGGCCAGGCTGGTCTCGAGCTCCTGACCTTGTGATCTGTGGAGTCTCACTCTGTTGCCCAGGCTGAAGTGCAGTGGCACGATCCCAGCTCACGGCAAACTCCGCCTCCTGGGTTTAAGCAATTCTCCTGCCTCAGCCTCCCGAGTAGCTGAGACTAAAGGCACTTGCCCCCATGCCCAGCTAATTTTTGTATTAGTAGAGACGGGGTTTCACCATGTTGGTCAGGCTGGTCTCAAACTGCTGACCTCAAGTGATCCGCCTGCCTCGGCCTCCCAAAGTGCTGGGATTACAGGCGTGAGCCACCGCGCCTGGCTAATTTTTGTATTTTTATAGAGATGGGGTTTCATCATGGTCAGGCTGGTCTCAAACTCCTGACCTCAGGTGATCTGCCCGCCTTGTCCTCCCAAAGTGCTGAGATTACAGGCGTGAGCCACTACGCCCAGTGAATTGTTTTTCTAAGCCGTGCCAAACCGAGTACCAGAGGAGATGAGCAAGTGCAGGTCTCACGCCCCGCTGGTGGGAATGCAGGTGGTGCAGCCGCCTCGGCAAATCATCTGGCGGTTTCTCATGAAGTAAACGTGTCCTTATGATACGGCCTGGCAAAACTGCTCCAAGGCATTTACCCAAAAGTCATGAAAACATGTTTACACAAATGCCTGTGTGCAAATGTTTATATACAGTGGCTTTATTCATAATTGTGCAGAATGAAACAATACACATGTTTTTCAGCTGGTGAGTGGATCCACAAACTGAGGTGTGTCCATGCAGTGAAATTACCACACAGCAACCAAAGAAGTGTGTTACTGATACTCCCAGCACCACAAAGGGGTCTTGAAAGAAGCTAGACTCAAAATCTCTGTAGGGTGCGATTCTGTTTATACAACATTCTAAAAAAGGCAAAATTGGTCAGGCACAGTGGCTCATACCTGTAATCCCAGCATTTGGGGAGGCCAAGGTGGGTGGATCACTTGAGGTCAGGAGTTCGAGACCAGCCTGAGAATCATGGTGCAACCCTGTCTGTACTAAGAATACAAATATTAGCCATGCGTGGTGGCGGGTGCCTGTAATCCCAGCTGCTTGGGAGGCTGAGGCACAAGAATCGCTTGAACCCAGGAGGTGGAGGTTGCAGCGAGCTGCGATCGTGCCAGTGCACTCCAGCCTGGGCGACAGAGCGAGACTCTGTCTCAAAAAAATAAATAAATTAAATAAATAAATGAAGCAAAATTACAGTAACAGAAAACAGATCAGTGATTGCAGGGCTTGGGGTTGGGGAAGCTTGAACACAAAGATGCTGTTTGAGGATAGAACAGTTTGCTGGATTGTGGCTAGCTGTGGTTACGTGCCTGTGTGCGTTCTAGGTGAGAAATCTCCTGGGCGTAGAGCGAAAGCCCCCACCTGCTCCCCGCCCCTCCCTGCCTGGGTCCATGCAGTGCTGCCTGGAAGTTGGCAAACATTGTTCTTATTTGTGGTTTTCATTTCTTACCGTATATGTGTGTCTAATTAAGAAGATAGATGGTTGTTGTATGTGTCCATTGTTTCCATAAATGGTATGATAGTATGTTTTTGCAACTTGATTTTTTTGTTTTAACATTTTGTTTCATAGTTTTATACTTGTAGATCTGTTTTAACGTTCTGATAGTTTACGTCATGGTTTGATGATTTCTCCCTTACTAGTCAGAATGTGTTTTAGTTTTATTGTTAAAACACACCAGGCTGGCTCGGTGGCTCTTGCCTGTAATCCAAGCACTTTGGGAGGCTGAGGCAAGGAGATTGCTTGAGCCCAGGAGTTCAAGATCAGCCTGGGCAACATGATGAAACCCCCGTCTCTACAAAAAATACAAAAATTAGCCAGGCGTGGTGGTGCATGCCTGTGGTCCCAGCAACACAGGAGGCTGAGGTGGGAGGATCACTTGAGCCTAGGAGGTCGAGGCTGTAGTGAGCCTTGATTATGCCACTGCCCTCCAGCCTGGGCAACAGACTAAGACCCTGTCTCAAAAAGAAAAAAAAAAAAACTACGTGTTGCCTCAGTGCAGACCCTAGGCAGCCTCTTGTGGCAGTGAGACTTCCAGGAATGGACCCTTCGAGGACGTGGCTCTCCACTTTACTAACCGTTGCTAAACTGTCGCTGAAGCACACATGTCGGTTTACATGCCGGACTCAGTTTCTGTTTCCCCAGGTCCCTGCCTTCTCTGTCTCCTCACTCTCCTCACTCCCCACCGTTCATTCCTGCCTCGGTTTCCATTTCCCCAGGTGCCCGCCTTCTCTCTCCCCGCTGATTGTTCCAGCCTCGGTTTCTGTTTTCCCCAGGTCCCCGCCCTCCCCATCGCCTCACTCCTGCCGGCGCCCCCCCCCACCCCCCCATGCCTGGCCTCTCACCATTTCATTTGCACCTCCTGGATCTCCCTGATTGCTGGTGAAGTGGATTGTCTTGTGTGTTTGTTTTGCCCGGCTGGAAACTGCAGTGAGCCTCCTCCGTCCATTCTCTGGGGTGGGTCTTCTTTGTTTTTGTGCATCTCGCCTTGGTGTAAGCAGCACATCCCTTTTCCCGAGGACCCTGTAGCTGACCACGCATCTCAGCCCCCTGATGCCCTTGGCCAAGTAAACAGCACCCCTTCAGAGTAAAACCTGGGGGCCCTGCCTTGTCACCTCCCGCTGGCGCTGAAGGGCTCTCCCCAACACCCTTCCTGAAGAGGCCTCCTCCCCTTAAATGGTGGAGAGCCGGACCTGTCCTGCCCCCTGCTGCTCCTCTCCTCCTTCCCGGGTGCCACTCCCTTGGACCACTCCCACATTTCCAAGTAGTACAGAAATTACTTCTGCTGCTAACACTGCTCGATCAGAGGAACCTGTGAAGGCTGCATCTCCAGCCTGACTCCTTCCATCCCCGGAGCTCCCCTGCCCTGAGACAGCCTCGGTCCCTCTGCTGTGTCCCGGGAAACCAGCCCGAAGCAAGCACTCACTGTTCCTCAGGAATGTGCTCTGACCCACCTTCTTCACCAGAGGAAGGACCGGGTGGGCTCTCCCTTCTCCGTCACCCCCCACCGCGGCCCCTGATACTCTTAGGAGCTGCTTTCCCACATGCTGTGTGTCTCCTGGGATGCCAGACCTTCGTCACCCCCTCCCAGGTCATAGCAGCCCTTCTGACTGGCGTCCTTGGCACACTCTGCCCTCTTCCCTGCTCCAGGGGCGCCTCAGGTGGGGCTCAGCCAACATGGAGCCCTCTGGCCCCATCCTCTGTTTGGGGAACTCATCTCAGTGTGCCCAGCCTCCACCTCGGGTGCAGGGTGAAATCCACAGTGCCCGGTTGGCACAAGGCTGCCCAGCACCGTGCACCATGGCGCCTGCAGCCACAACTCAAGTTCTGTCTCCGTGAGGCGCTGGGATCTCTTCTGTCCAGAGCACTCTCCACCTGGCATCGCGTTCATCTTCCCAGACGCATCTCTGATGTTAAAAATGCTTGGGGAGTGCTGTGCTGGGCCACAGCTGTGGCATGTGCCAAGTGTGCGCCCAACCCAGGCTCCCACAGGCGGACTGGAGTGCCTGCCCTGGTGCTAAGTTTGGCTTCGTATGGCTACAGACGAAGGGCCTTGGTTTCCCCAAAGGTCACCAAGGGGGAGTGCAGCCCGTGTAGGAAACAGCCCCAGGCACGTGTGCATGGGCACCAAGACCAAGGGAGAGCTCTCGGGAGAGCGCAGCCCCTGTGGGAAACAGACAGCCCCAGGCACGTGTGCACGGCTAGCGCGGAGACCAAGGGAGAGCGCTGCGGAGACCAAGGGAGAGCGCTGCGGAGACCAAGGGAGAGCGCGGCCCCTGTAGGAAACAGACAGCCCCAGGCACGCATGCACAGTGCTGAGACCAAGGGAGAGTGCAGCCCCTGTAGGAAATAGCCCTAGGCACGCGTGCACGGGCAAGGGCCCCGCAGGGTGCTGTGTTCCTCTTGCACGTTTAGGTCGGCCATGGGGTCGGCGATCTCAGTGCCTTTCCTTGTGTCTCCCATTCCCTGAGGAGAAACTGAGGCCTGGTTCACCCAGATCAATGTTCACCAGTAACAGGGCTGGGCATGGCATCTGTTGTTGGCCTCAGCCTGGAGGCTGAAAATTTGAGGGGCACCTGGGAGAGGACAGAGCAGCATGGACCCTTCCCCTGCTCAGCAGTGGCCAAGCCCCCCCATACCAGTCCCTGTCCCTGCAGCAGGGCTGAGGCTGCATGGCTGATCTCCAGGAGCACCCACAGGCACACTCAGACCTGCCTTTCCTCCCAGGCTCCTGTGACTGCCAGGCAGCGTCTCCACCATGTCCCAGCCCCAGACCCCAGAGCAGGCACTGGACACACTGGGGGACTGCCCGCCGGGCAGAAGAGAC
This sequence comes from Theropithecus gelada, assembly GCF_003255815.1. NCBI lineage: Eukaryota > Metazoa > Chordata > Mammalia > Primates > Cercopithecidae > Theropithecus > Theropithecus gelada. Next base: position 909,450 of record NC_037672.1, read on the forward strand.
GAGGACGCTGGGGAGGGGATCCAGTGCTCCCAACGCATGCTCAACTTCAGTGACGCCCTGCTGTCCATCATCGCCACCGTCATGGTCTGTATGGGGCCCCTGCTCAGGCCTGCCCCACCCCAAGCCCCTGGAGGCACTGCCCAGCTCACCTCAGACCTGTCCAGGTCTTGCCAGCAGCCTTGGGTCCCCCATCTCCTCGGGCAGCTCGGGGGGCCCAGCACTGCCTTGGAGTCCCCAGTACCGCCACACCCAGCCCAACCAGCGTCTCTCGCTTCCTTCTGTCTCTCTGCCTCCTCAGATCCTGCCTGTGACCCACACGGAGATCTCCCCGGAACAGGTAACAGGGCAGGCTGTGCTCTGCGTGGTGTGGCCCTGAGGAGACCCAGGGTCCCTGAGGCCCGACCTGGCACAAGGAGCTGACCCTGCACCCCTTGAAGCTTCTGAGGCTTAGGAGGCAGAGGCGGGAGGCGGGGGCCTCCTTAAAAAAGGAGGGGGTCAGCAAGTCCTGCTCAGCCTGTGCCCACCCTGGCAGAGGTCCTGGCTTCCTGGGAGGGCAGGAGACTGGGCTCCTACGGCTCTGTTTCTGAGCTTAGTGGACAAAGGCAGCGCCCTGGAAGTGAGCCAGAGGATAGGTTGGAAGAGGAAGGTTCCGGGCTGCCCCAGCAGGCCCCTTACATAGCTGCTGTGAGTAAACAGGGCTGGTGTCCCGCCTCAGCAGGGACACTCCCACCCTGGCTGCTCCTGCAGGCCTGGAGGTGAGCAGGAAGGGTTTACAAGCAGAGTTTCCGCTTACAGCCGCCTGGACTGCTTCTGAGCTAAAGAGCAACACGGCATCTTAGAAGGGGAATGACTGGAGGGCATCTGGGGCGCACACCTGCCTGGCTCGGTGTCCTCATGACAGGCTCGTGCGGCCCAAGCCTCATGGGTGCGCAAGGCACAGCAGTGACCACGTAGCCCTTCCTGGGCCAGTACTGAGGTTGGGGCTCCAGTCCTGACTCGTGAGCTGAGCCTGGGGAAGGCTGGGAAGTCATAGGAGCTGCTGAGAGTTCGGCTTTCTCAGCCATGTGAAGGGGATGACGAGACTTTTCACAGGGTTTTCACGAGAAGTAGAAACGCAGGTGGAGCCTGGCCCAGTCTGCAGGCACCAGCAGACAGCAAGCAGCACAGGCACTGGGACCCTGGGGCCGCTCCTGCCCTCCCTAGGGGGCAGCGGCTCAGGAAAGCTGCGTCCCCACCGAGGCCCATGGGGTGGGCTTGGCCAAATGCAGTCGTGAGGTACTGGCCTTGGCTGCCCCTTTCAGAATGGGGTTGCTGAGGTACGGCCACACCCACCTGCGATGCCCATGCCAGAGGGCACATGACAGTGAAGGGCCTGGGCAGTTGAAAATAAACACCCATGAGCCTGAACCTGCTCTGATCTCTCTGCAGCCAGGGCACCTTTCTGGGACTGTGACGTTTACTGCCCTGTCTTTCCTCTGTCGTCCTAACGGGATCACAGGGAGGGTCTGAGCCTCAGAAAGTCCTGGAGAGTCAAAAGCTCATTCAGAGAACACATTTATGGGATGAGGGAAAGGCCTGACGTGTGTCCCGGGGAAGGTGCTAGAAAAGCAGACACCTCCCTCCTTGTGAGGAGACGGGAGCTCCTGGGGCTGTGCTCACTCTGATGAAAAATAAAAGACAGTTGTAACTTTGAAAACCCATGATTCGAAAAGCTAGATGGAACTCAGTAAAGAAGTGGCTGAAATACCGAGTTACTGACCCAGAGACCTGCCTGCAAGTGAAGAGCCAAGGGAAACAGTAAAGCGCTCAGTGTTCTGTTTCGAGCATTCGTGGGGAAAGCATGAAAACCTTCTCAGGGCTGGAGGGTGAGGGCCTTGTGTCGAGCGCGGCGCGGCCCCCAGTGCCTCCATGCTGACCACAGCCCCCAGGGCGGGCCACCTGTGGGATCCCTTGCAGCTTCCAGAGACCCTTTCCCGTGGCTGCTTTGGAATTGCTACCTAGGCAGTGCCAGGTGTGACCCTTCTGTGCTGTCAACCTGTGTGTCCCTCCGAAGTCCACACGCTGGACACCGCACAGGGACGGCGTTGTGGGGCAGAGCCTTTTGGAGGTGACCCAGTAATGATGGCAGAGCCTCATGGATGACATTTGTGACCTGGTGCTTTTGCCCTCCTGTCCCTTCCCACATGCAGACACCCAGAGGGCACCATCCCCGAGGCGGGGTCCTCAGCAGACACCGAGCCCCTTAAGAGCTGACCCCCCAGCAGGAACACAGCCCATAGAACTCTCTGGAGTGCACCTGTGGGTGTGGGTGTGGATCAGTGCCCCGGAGAAGGGGTGGGGGCTGGGGGTTGGGGTCTGCAGGCGCCAGGGGAGACAGACCAGCTGGAGACGGAGGCTGGACCCAGAACAGGGCACCCAGGGTCTGCTAGGGAGGCCAGGACCTTCCAAGGTGCCTCACGCGGCCCACCTGAGGGTCTCGCCCTGCCCTGGGCCAAGGCCAGCCCCCCTGCCCCCCCACCCGCATGGTGCTGTCTCGACTGCCATTCAGGGACACTCATGTCACCTGGGCTCTGACAGCAGTGCTCTTGTATTCCAGCAGTTCGACAGAAGTGTACAGAGGCTTCTGGCAACACGTATCGCAGTCTACCTGATGACCTTTCTCATCGTGACGGTGGCCTGGGCGGCACACACAAGGTGGGAGCTTCCAATGGGTCCACGGCTGCTCTTAGGGTTCCCATACCCTGCACCACATCATGCACGAGTCCCCAGGGGTGGGGGACAGCAGGTTGCCCCTCCCACCCTCATCTGCATGGGGATGGCATTACTTACCCTAGCCCCAGGGCCTGGGACAGTGCGGACGGTGCAGTAGGTAGAGGTGTGGATGGTGTAGACCATGCAGTAGGCCTAGGTGTAGATGGTGTGGACAGTGCAGTAGGCGGAGATGTGGATGGTGCAGTATGTAGATGGTGTAGACAGTGCAGTAGGCAGAGGTGTGGACGGTGCAGTAGGCGGAGGTGTAGACGGTGCAGCAGGCGGAGGTGCAGATGGTGCAGTAGGCGGAGGTGCAGACGGTGAGGTAGGAGGAGGTGTGGATGGTGGAGATGGTGTAGGTGGAAGTGCGACTGGTGCGGTATGCGGACGGTGCAGTAGGCGGAAGTGTGGACAGTGCAGTAGGCGGAGGTGTGAATGGTTCACTCAGTGCTGCCACTGCTTCTTGGCCACACGGGACCTTCCTCCTGCCTGCGAGAGCTGCCTCAAGACCAGGCTGCAGCCGGGCAGGAGAGGGCACATATGATGTGCCCCATTAACACTGGCTGGGGCGGTACACAGCCCTGTCCTCCTGGTTCTGTGCCCTGGGTACTCACCGCACTGCCTTCTCCCTGGCAAGGAGACTGTGTCTGCGGGACACGTGCTCCAGGGCTGGAGCTTCACCTTCCAGAGGAAAAGGTTCCTTAAGATCCAAGGAGAGGCCAGGCAAGGTGGCTCACGCCTATAATCCCAGCACTTTAGGAGGCCAAGGCGGGTGGATCACCTGAGGTCAGGAGTTTGAGACCAGCCTGGCCAACATGGTGACACCCCGTCTGTATGAAAAATACAAAAATTATCCGGGTGTGGTGGCACCTGCCTGTAATCCCAGCTACTAAGGAGGCTGAGGTAGGAGAATTGCTCGAACCCAGAAGGTGGAGGCTGCAGAGTGGAGATCGCACCACTGCACTCCAGCCTAGGTGACAGAGCGAGACTCTATCTCAGAAGAAAAAAAAAAGGGATCCAAGGAGAGCAGGGCCCAGTGCTGCCGGGGCCCCTGACCACCTGCCCCAGGCAGAGAGGAGCAGGAGGACACCAGAGGTGGAGCTGGGGCCGCAGGGCGGCGGGTGCTGGGAAGGCATGGGCACCTGCCTTGAAAGCACGGCTGAACGTTTTACATGACAGACGTGCTTTCAGCAAGGTGACTGTCTCTGGTGGTGACAGATGGTCCTCTTACTTAGGGGAGGGCTTTCTCTTCAGCTCCTTGTTCACAGAGCGCCTGGGAGACCCACAGCCTGACTGTGCCAGGCTCCCCATCAGCTCAGCCGTGTGAACAGGGCCAGGCCCTCCTGCCTGCCCTCGTCCACCCGAGGCCACACCCACTGTGGAATCCATGGGCAGGGCAGGGCGGGGGACTCCCGGAGGCCTGGGGGGGTGCTTCACAGATCTGCTCTGTGCATCTGCTAGGGTCACGTGGGCCTGTGTGCAGCGTCCCGACGCTCAGCAGTCACCAGTGCTGCCGTCTCCAGGGAAATGGGGTCCTTTCCTTTCTACTTTTCAGTGAAATGTGTAGCCCCAGAGTGAGCCCCTGTGTCCAGTAGCCTGAGGCCACCCTTGGGCCCCTGATGGGGTCACATAGCCCGGGTTGGGGGACTTTGGCTCGGTCAGGCCCAGCCCAGAAAGAGGCCCTAACTTCAGAGTGGATGAGGCATGGAGGTGCGCCTTTCCTGCTTCAGGAGTGGGACCGTGTGGGCTGTGCTCATTTTCCTGGTGACAGACAGTGGTCCATGTGTATTCTGTTTCTTACTGCGTGGGTGTTCTGTAGGCGTTTCCACAGGTGTAGTGTATGCAATCCCTGAATAAGCAATGGAAAAACGGGGTTTCCTTTTTTCAGAATGGTTTTTGGTCATGAGGTCTGAGGGTCGCATTCCTCAGGAGGAGGAGCTCTACCTCCACAGAGGGTGTTTCCAGAGGGCTGGGGGCCAGGCCTCTGTGCCTGGGAACAGGCAGCTCACAACCTCCTGAGGACGCCTCTCCCATGGGGCCCCAGAGGCCTCCCCTGACAACTGAGCACCTGAAGATCCTGAAAGAGCTACTGTGTCCCCAGCCCCTCGCCTGCACAATGCAGAGGCAGCAGGCACAGCCCACAAGCTCCGCGGTGGCAGGAGCGGGGGGGGGCAGGGGGACTGCTCCCAAGGTAATGCTGAGAAAGCCGCCAAAGCTACCAGGGCACGCAGTGCTCTCTAACACCAACTGTTGAGAGCAGGCTGTCAATCAGGAGGAAGTGGCGGAGATCGCCTGGACGGGGGCAGGGTGTGAATCAGGAGGAAGTGGCGGAGATCGCCTGCACAGCGGCAGGGTGTGAATCAGGAAGAAGCGGCGGAAATCGCCTGGACAGAGGCAGGGTGTGAATCAGGAAGAAGCGGTGGAGATCGCGTGGACGGGGGCAGGGTGTGAATCAGGAGGAAGTGGTGGTGATCGCCTGGACGGGGGCAGGGTGTGAATCAGGAGGAAGCGGCAGATATCGCCTGGATGGGAGCAGGGTGTGAATCAGGAGGAAGTGGCGAAGATCGCGTGGACGGGGGCAGGGTGTGAATCAGGAGGAAGTGGCGAAGATCACGTGGATGGGGGCAGGGTGTGAATCAGGAGGAAGTGGCGGAGATCGCCTGGATGGGGGCAGGGTGTGAATCAGGAGGAAGTGGCAGAGATTGCCTGGACGGGGCCAGGGTGTGAATCAGGAGGAAGTGGCGGAGATTGCCTGGACGGGGGCAGGGTGTGAATCAGGAGGAAGTGGCGAAGATCCCATGAACGGGGGCAGGGTGTGAATCAGGAGGAAGTGGCGGAGATTGCCTGGACGGGGGCAGGGTGTGAATCAGGAGGAAGTGGCAGTCGCCTGGACGGGGGCAGGGTGTGAATCAGGAGGAAGTGGCGAAGATCACGTGGACGGGGGCAGGGTGTGAATCAGGAGGAAGTGGTGGAGATCACCTGGATGGGGCAGGGTGCTTTCTAGGGAACTTCATTTCCGTCTTCGTGTTTTCCAAACTCTGTACACTAGGTAGTAGCTTATATTTGGTTAAAGTGACATCTCTTAATGATGTTTTAACCAGAAGATGCTGGAGAGAGTGTGTGTGCACTTAATGGTACTGGAACCGCATTTTATTGTCTTTTTGTCTTTTTCTTAAATGGTTTAGGTTGTTCCAAGTTGTTGGGAAAACAGACGACACACTTGCCCTGCTCAACCTGGTGAGTATTTTCCTGTCCTTTTCTGGGGAGTGACTTTGGTTTGTAATCTGGCTCTCAGGGAAGAACGGAAGGAAGCAGCCGGCCTCTCTCGTGACCTCCAGGCCACCTCGAAGCCTGGAGTCTGCCCACACCTGGGAGCTCCTTGAATGATCTTCCCCTCCCCATGGGTCGCCAGCCTGTATCTCCTCCCAGACAGAGCCAGGGTGTGGGGGACCAGGGGGCACTGGGCTGGGCACAGGTGCGGGGGACAGAGGATGAGTGCCCCCATCTGGCCCTGCAGGGTCTGGGAGCTGGACTCACACTCGCTGGCCCACCCTTCTTGGGGAGGGCCCAGGCCTGCGCCTTCCCGGAGTGGGCTGTGTCCATCCCCCTGCCCTCCTCCCCAGGCCACATCATGGCCATGATGCCCTCCCTCCCTCCAGGCCTGCATGATGACCATCACCTTCCTGCCTTACACGGTGAGCACCACCAGGCCCCTGACACCCTGAGGCTTTCCTGGGCACCACTGGATCTGACCTGTCCTCAAAAGCAGACCAGCTGGATGGCTCAGGGCCCAGGCCACAGAGTTGCAGAGAAGAGAGAAGGTTCTGGGGAGAGCAAATTCTGGGGCGAGAACATTCTGGGGCGAGAAGGTTCTGGGGAGAGCAAATTCTGGGGCGAGAACATTCTGGGGCGAGAAGGTTCTGGGGCGAGAAGGTTCTGGGGAGAGCCAGCTGTTGGGCTGCCGGGGGCTTCTTTCAGGCTGGAGGGGAGGGGAGGCAGTGGCCCTGATGAGGGACTCACTGGCGCTCCCAGCTCCCACCTGGCCCTGAGTCCACAGCCCCCTGCCCATCCCAGGCCTGTCCCTGGCATGCAGCCCCTACAGCCTCCGGCCACCCACCCTGTACTGCTCAGGCTGTGAAGGTGCCTCCAAATTCTGGCAGTGGCCGCTGGTCCGAGTGTGCGGGGCTGTGTGCCACAAGGAACTGGGGTCTGCGGAATTCTATATGAATCAGATGACATTTTGGCTTTAAAGGCCTGAGGCATTTGGTGGAGTTGGTTGGAGTAGGGGCAGTTTGGACACATCTCCCCCAGCACCCAGCTGGCCGCATCCTGTGATGGCCCCGTCGCATCTCCCATGGCGTGGGGAGGCTCGTCATGGCCCAGTTCCAGGCCCTGGGGCCCTGGAGCCTGGTAACCTAGGATTTGTTGGGGGGGGGGGGGTTGGTTTTGTTTTTATTTTAACAGTTTTCCTTAATGGTGACCTTCCCTGATGTGCCCCTGGGCATCTTCTTGTTCTGTGTGTGTGTGATCACCATCGGGGTCGTGCAGGTAGGGGGCCTGCACTGTGTGTGTGTGTGTGTGTGTGTGTGTGTGTGTGTGTGTGAGATCGCCATCAGGGTCGTGCAGGTAGGGGTCAGGGGGCCCTGCACTGTCTGTGTGTGTGTGTGTGTATGTGTGTGTGAGATCGCCATCAGGGTCGTGCAGGTAGGGGTCAGGGGGGCCTGTGCTCTGTGTGTGTGTGTGTGTGTGTGTGTGTGTGTGCACGCGTGATCGATCGCTGTTGGGTCACACAAGTAGTAGGGTGCCCGGGGCCACCTAGATGCATACGATGTGGCATGCCCAGAGCTCCCCTGCTTTCTGACCAGAGACTGGGAAGAGTGGGCCCTGAGACCCCCCACATGCAGCCCCAGGAGCCAGCAGGGGCTCCTGTTCTCTCTCCACCTCAGCCCCTGTGCCCAAAGTGTCCCGGGTACAAGCCCACCTCTACCGGCCAGGTCCTCCCCCACCCCGAGACCCCTGCATGTGTGCGTGCTGTGCAGCCCGGGGGTTGACTGGTGTGGGGGCCCTCTGCTCTCGGGGCCAGCGTCCTGCAGCTTGCTTTTTCCACAGGCACTGATTGTGGGGTACGCATTTCACTTCCCGCACCTGCTGAGCCCGCAGATCCAGTGCTCCGTCCACAGGGCTCGGTACCGACAACACGTCCTGGGCATCGTCCTCCAAGGCCCAGCCCTGTGCTTTGCAGCGGCCATCTTCTCTCTCTTCTTTGTCCCCTTGGTAAGTGCTGGGACAGCCCCCTGGGGCCCGGGCAGGAACGGGGGCCACCGTAGGAGCGATGTCCCCACTAAGCAACAAACATGCGGGTGGGGGCAGAGCCGTAGGCAGGCAGGGGTCCCTCCAAGGGTCTTGTGTGTGAGGCCCAGGGCTGCAGTGAGTGGCACCAGGGAGGGAGGCCTGCTCCATCTGAGGCCCCGAGACCCAGCCTGTCGAGGACAAAGACGGATACTCATCGAAGGAAGGAGCAGCTGAGTGTCCTCAGTGAAGCTTCACAACGACGATGATGAGAAACAGAGACACCCGGAGTCCGGGGATGTCCTCATTTTCTTGTTTTATTTTCTATTTATTGAGGCAAGATCTCGCTTTGTCACCCAGGCTGGAGGGCAGTGGCGTGACCTTGGCTCGCCGCGGCCTCAACCTTCCGGGCTCAAGCGATTCTCTCACCTCAGCCTCCCAGGTAGCTGGGACTACAGGTGTGCACCACCACACCTGGATAATTTTGGTATTTTTGGTGGAGACAGGGTCTTGCTATGTTGCCCAGGTTAATCTGGAATGCCTGGACTGAAGTGATCCTCCTACCTTAGCCTCCCAAAGTGCTGGATTACAGTGTGAGCCACCATGCTGGCCTTTATTTTCTTTTTTTCTTTTTTGTCTTGAGACAGAGTTTTGCTCCCAGGCTGGAGTGCAATGGCGTGATCTCGGCTCATTGCAACCTTCGCCTCCCAGGTTCAAGTCATTCTCCTGCCTCAGCCTCCTGAGTAGCTGGGATTACAGGCGCCCGCCACCACACCTGGCTAAGTTTTATATTTTTAGTAGACACAGGGTTTCACCATGTTGGCCAGGCTGGTTTCGAACTCCTGACCTCGTGATCCACCTGCCTTGGCCTCCCAGGCATCCTCCTTGGGATTACAGGCATGAGCCAGTGCGCCCAGCCTATTTTCTTTTGGATAAGGAATCTATACAAAACTGTGTCAAGACAGTAAACACCTAACAGTGTTTGGGCCGGGCGCGGTGGCTCAAGCCTGTAATCCCAGCACTTTGGGAGGCCGAGACGGGCGGATCACGAGGTCAGGAGATCGAGACCATCCTGGCTAACATGGTGAAACCCCGTCTCTACTAAAAATACAAAAAACTAGCCGGGCGTGGTGGTGGGCGCCTGTAGTCCCAGCTACTCGGAGGCTGAGGCAGGAGAATGGCGTGAACCTGAGAGGCGGAGCTTGCAGTGAGCCGAGATCGCGCCATTGCACTCCAGCCTGGGTGACACAGCGCGAGACTCTGTCTCAAAAAAAAAAAAAAAAAAAAAAAAACAGTGTTTGGAGGAGGAGCCCCTGGGGATAAGACCAGCATCCGCTCATGGAGACGTCAGCTGTTGGTACTTGGAGAATGTGAGCCACCAGGAAGAGGGAGAAGGCAACAAAAGAAAGTTCCAGAACCCAGAATGGAGTCTGGGAAAGTAGAGAAAGCAGCGCTAAGAACCCAGCTGTTGGCAGCAGGAGCCAGGTCTGCGGGGCCAGTGCATCTGGGCAGCAGTGCGGGGGCGGGGCCGGCAGAGAGCAGGGCCTCCTAGCAGCCCTCACTCAGGTAAAAGACAACTGGGAGCCACTTAGCTCAAAGACCGAGGTCTGCTCACTTGGGTTTTTTAAGCCAATGGCTGATTTTAATAGGATAAGACCATCATTCTAGTAATGCCACCATCACCCAGGAACAGAGAGAAACCCTAAAAGGCAGCCGTTTCAGAGTTGCTTTCAGTAGCAGCTTTTATTTGTGACAGCTGGACCAGCTTGAGCACCTTTGAAGTAAATTGAATTTTTAAACTCAAAGCACCATAAGAATTGTGGAGAAATGAATGGTTGTTATTTTAAATGTTTAGTAAACATTTCAGAAGAATCCCAAGTTTAAAACAAACGGCAGCCAGATGGCAGTGACGCACCTATCGTCCCAGCTACTTGGGAGGCTGACGCAGGGGGACCGCAGGCGCCGGGGAGTTCTGGCTGTAGTTCTCGGCCGTGCCAGTCGGGTGTCCACACTAAATTTGGCATCAGTATGGTGATTCTGGGAGCAGAGAACCACTAGGTTGCACAAGGAGTGTGGAGCCAGCCCAGGGTGGAAGTGGAGCAGGTCGAAGCTCCCGTACTGATCAATAGAGGGATTGTGTCTGCAAATAGCCACCGTACTCCAGCCTGGGCAACACAGCAAGACCCAGTCTCTAAAGAAACAAAACAACACAACAGTGAGGGCCCGGTGCCGCCTCACTCACTAGAGGCCTGGGCAGGCCGCCTCCTCCACCGAGAGGGGCCGAGCTGGGGAGCTGAGCAGGGCTGGCTCCAGAGTGTCAGAGGCCCACAGGCCGGGCACAGCTAAGCCCAGCGGGAGCACCGGGCCGGAACTGGGGGGTGGCCTGTGAGTCCCAGGGGCTGTGGCTGCTGCACTGCTTGGCTCTTAGACTGGATGCATTTGATGCTTGTGAAATAGGGAGGAGGAGATGTCAGGGAGATGTGGGGGTCGGGGTACGGGGCAGGCTGGAGGCCAGGGACTTCCTCAGGGAGGGTGGGCCACCCACAGGCACCAGCAGGAGAGGCGGGCGTCCTCAACTGCAGCCTCTGTGAGGTCAGAGCCGGGGCAGGGGCTCTGGGCAGAAGGCAGGTGGGCTGAGCCCTGGGCAGAGGCAGGTGGGTGGGTGGCCAGCACAGTGGGCAAGGGTAAGGGCAGCAGGTCTGGGGCAGTCCTGGTTTCAGAGGTGGGACAGCCACTTCTGGTAGTGGCCGAGTGACAGGAGACAGGCAGGCTGATGAGATCAGGACCCAGGCTAGGGGATAGCCATCATGTGGAGGACACAGCCAAGGCACAGCACCCATGGCTGGGATTGGGCAGGGTGGCCACACCTGCCACAGGGCCCAGACATGGGCCTGGAGGGGCTGAGGGCAGGCGAGTGGCCAGCAAGCCTGAGGGCCTGAGGCTGACCTGGGGCCAGGCCTGGAGGTGAGAAGCACAGGACAGCCCGACCCAGCTGCCCACGAGCAGGTGTGGTGTTGGGGAGGGTGAGCAGCCTGCGGTGACCGTGCCCTCACCTCCCGCAGCTGGCCCAGGGAAGCCTGGATGGGAGGCGAAAGGGGAACCAGCAGACTCTAGGAAGGAGGGTTCCAGGGGTGGGGCTGGGAGGCCCAAGCTGTCAGCAGTTCCAGGACTCCAGAGGGAGAGGCCAGGCCACTGCAGCCACCTTGCTCTCCATGGCACTGACGGCAACGGTCCATCCTCAGCCTTCGGTGCCGCATCCCGGCTTCATCCTCCACAGCTGCAGGGTCTTCGCGAGGCCCCTCTGCATCTGCTCCTCCATCTCTGCTGGTCCCTCTGCTCGGCCCCCGCACCTTGGGGCTTTCACCCCACACTGGCCTCCTTCTGTCCACACTGTCAGACCTCCCTGGCTGCAGCCCTGCAGCCCTCCACCCTTGCATGTCATTGGGACAGACCCGCAGGTGTCCTTTTGCCCCCCCAGCCTCCACCCAGACGCTGGGCTCTGTCCTCCAGGCCCAGCCTCTCACTGCTGTGGGCCATGCCGTCCCCACCTCCCCTGGATGACCTTGGCCACTGAGCCCTCCTGTTGTAGCACACACCACATGGGTCCTGGGCTCTGCCCTGGGCCTCTGACATTCGTGCCCTGCATCCTGTAGCAGCAGCTGCCTCCACCTTCCCTCCCGCACTCTGTATGGTCCCCGTCCCCAGGCCCTCCCCGACCCTACATTGCGAGCCCCCAGACCCCCCTGCCTACCCCCAAGATGGGCTACCTCCTCCCTAGTTTCTTCCCCTGCTTTTCCACATCACTTCCCCCGACCTGCTGACCCCAGGGTGCTGGCTGCCTCCTGCTAGGACGTCCTGCTCACTCCCACCTGGCACCTGGAGGCACTTCCCTCATCGTGTGTTGGTTACTTGAAGCCTGCAAACTGGATCATGAACGTGTCTGGAATTGGCCTTGATGTCTGTGTCGTTCTCACCCTTGTGGTGAACTGGAGGGGTCCATCTTGCCAACTGGGGCCACGTGATGGGGAGGGCGGACAGCACGGCCCAGGCCAGGAGCCGCCTGCGAGGAGTTGTGGAAGTGCCATGCCCAGGGTGGGAGTAAGGCCTGGGGCTGTTGCGCGTGTGTTGGCTGCTCTAGCCTGAGCACTTCCACAGGGCTGAGTGCAAAGACACAGGCCTCTCAGGACCAGGACACTCACATGGTCTGGTCCTCTGTGCTCCCTTTTTAAATTACATTTGGTAAAATACACATATTTACCATCATAACCATACGAAGTATCACTTGAGGGGCACGGAGTGCATTCGCATTGTATGCAGGCACCTCTTCTCTCCTGTTCTGAACCTGTCATCACCTGCAGTGCAAACCCAGCACCCAGGAGCCGTCGCTCCCCATTCCGCATCCCCTGCCCCACCCTAGTCCCTGGGAGCCAGATGCACTTTCTGTGTCCGTGAACTTGTGTGTTCTGGATTCTTCATATGCAGAGACTCACGCAGTGTGTGGCCCTTTTGTGTCTGGCTTCTTAACATACTGTTGTCAAGATTCACCCATGTTGTCACCCGTGTCAGAACCGCGTTCCATTGTGAGTCTCATGCCACGTCATGTGGGCCCACTCATCCGTGGACGGGGATCTGGGCAAGTGCACCTCCAGCTGTTGTGATTGATGCTGCTGTGACCGTTGCTGGACACGTGTAGCTGCCGTGACACCGCTGTGAGCACTGTCGTGAGTGGTGCCACTGTGGGCACTGATGGAGTGATGCCTCTCTGAGCTGGACACGTGTCTCTTCAGATCTGTCTTCTCAGGCTGTTGGCGTGTGTGCCCAGCAGTGAGTTTCTGGGTCATTTGGTGATTCTCTGCTTAGTTTTTTAAGTTTAATTGTTTGACGAACCACCAAACAAAATGCAGCAGCTGCAGCATTTTGCATTCCCACCAGCAGCACACGGCACTTCCAGTTTCTCCACATCCTCATCAACACCTGCTGTTTTTCATTTCTCTTCATCCTAGTGGATATGAAGGAATCTCATTGTGGTTTTGATCTGCGACAGGTTGACCATTTGCATGTTTTGTTTGGAGAAATGTCTCTTCTCATCCTTTGCCTATTTTTAATTGGGTCATCTTTTTATTGTTGTGAGAATTTCAGATAGGTAGATAGACGATACATTTTTAAGACACGGTCTTGCTCTGTTACCCAGGCTGGAGTACAGTGAGCTGGATCACCACTCACTGCAACCCCTACCTCCCAGGTTCAACAGGTGCACAGTCACGCCTGGATAATTTTTTATGTTTCGTAGAGATACAGTCTTACTGTGTTGCCCAGGCTGGTCTCGATCGATTGAGCTCAAGCGATCCACCTGCCTCAGCCTCCTAAAGTGCTGGGATTCCAGGCATGAGCCACTGCAGGCTTAAGAATTCTTTACACTTTTTGGGTACTAGGCCTTACTAGACACATGATCTGCAAAGACCCTGCCTTCTGCCACTGCCCTGCTTTGGCGCACAGCTCTGTGTGGATGAGGCCTGGCCTCGGCCCCCTGTGGAAGGCACTGCCCTGCTTTGGCACACAGCTCTGTGTGGATGAGGCCTGGCCTCGGCCCCCCTGTGGAAGGCACTGACCTGTGGTTTGTCTCCCTGCAGTCTTACCTGCTGATGGTGACTGTCATCCTCCTCCCTTACGTCAGCAAGGTCACTGGCTGGTGCAGAGACAGGCTCCTGGGTAGGTGATGGCTGCGTGGGCGGGCCTGCGAGGCCCACAGTGTACCCCTCTCCGTGTGGCTGCTCCACACCAAGGGCTGTCCGTGGGCCGAGGCCCGTGCGTGGTGGTGGCTGGGGCTCCCACACTGTGCCTCTCGGAGCATCCCTGTCCTGTCTCCTCTCCTGGCCTGCACGTTCCAGGCCTCTTCAGAGATGAGGGCAGTGACAGCCATGTGGGCTCTGGCTCACTTGGGGGACTTGGCCAGCTTCCCGCTCCTGGCGTGTCCACAGGCCATAGGGAGCCCTCGGCTCACCCAGTGGAAGTCTTCACATTTGACCTCCACGAACCACTCAGCAAGGAGCGGGTGGAAGCCTTCAGCGACGGCGTCTATGCCATCGTGGCCACCCTTCTCATCCTGGACATCTGGTGAGGACCCCGCGTCACCTGCCCCAGCTGTCAGGCAGCCAGTGTGTCTGAGTCCTGGAAACCCCAGAAAGGCACAGGGGTCTCGGCTCCACCCTCCCCTGGATGCCTGGAGTTTTGTGTGAGGTCAGGGCAGCCCCCACTTCAGGGAGGACAACCCCCCCAGCGGTCCCTCCCTTCCCAGTGGCTCCCACCCCAAGTGCGGGCCGGCGATGGGGTGCCAGGGCGAGGTCAGCACCAGCCGCCAACTGCTCTCCTCACTCTTTCCAGAGGGGCTCACATCCATGGGTATCACCCTACCCCAGGCCTCACCCCTGCCCCAGCACCAGCCCCTCCTGGTCCCTAGTCCCTCCTATTCCCTCCTGCTCCCTCTCAGTCCCCCCCATTGCCTCCCAGCCCCCGCCATCGCCTCCCAGTCCCCCACATTGCCTCCCAGCCCCTCTCGCTCCCCTCGGCCTGCTGTTGCTTCCTTCCAGCATCTGTCCTCCACTGCCTCACCACCACTTCATCTGTTAGAGTGCTTATCTTAGTCGTCACGTTGTTTTTTGTGGGTTTTTTGTTTTGTTTTGTTTTTTGTTTTTACAGTCTTGCTCTGTCACCCAGGCTGGAGTGTAGTGGCTCAACCTCAGCTCACTGCAACCTCTGCCTCCCAGGTTCAAGCGGTTCTCCCGCCTCAGCCTCCCAAGTAGCTGGAATTACAGGCGCCCACCACCACGCCCAGTTAATTTTTTGTGTTTTTAGTAGAGACGGGGTTTCACCATGTTGGCCAGGCTGGTCTTGAACTCCTGACCTCAGGTGATCCACCCATCTCAGCCTCCAAAGTGCTGGGATGACAGGCGTGAGCCATTGCGCCTGGCTGTCGTAATGTTTGAATTTGCTTTTTAACATTCTTTTGGAGTGTCTTGTTCTCCCGTCATAGTTCAGCACTTTGATCTCCTTGGGGTCAGACACTATGGTTTTATATTCTGTACTTGATATTCTTCAGTCCAAGCCTCCTGATGCTCTTCTCTGTCGTCGTGTGCATTTTTAAGAATGGGAAGCATTGGCCGGGCGCGGTGGCTCAAGCCTGTAATCCCAGCACTTTGGGAGGCCGAGACGGGCGGATCACGAGGTCAGAAGATCGAGACCATGCTGGCTAACACGGTGAAACCCCGTCTCTACTAAAAAATACAAAAAATTAGCCGGGCGAGGTGGCGGGCGCCTGTGGTCCCAGCTACTCGGGAGGCTGAGGCGGGAGAATGGCGTGAACCCAGGAGGCGGAGCTTGCAGTGAGCTGAGATCCGGCCACTGCACTCCAGCCTGGGCGACAGAGCGAGACTCCGTCTCAAAAAAAAAAAAAAAAAAAAAAAGAATGGGAAGCATTAGTTGGCACCTGATCTCTAAGGCCCAGGTGCCAGGGACACTCCAGGGTGACCTGCCTCCAGGGTGACCAGGCCAGCTCAGGCCCCCTTGGGAGGGACCTGCCAAGGAGAGGCTGCAGTGTAGGGCTGGGACAGTGACCTCTCCTCCACCTGGAGCCACAGCCAGGGGAGCTGCCCCCTCCCAGCAACTTCCTTCCCTTGCTGCCCCTGGTCTGTCTCTTTTCCCACCCCCTGTCCCTCACCCCCTTGACCTCTGCCTATCGTTCTGGAGGACAGAAGTCTGGTCGGGGCTGCTTGAGGACCACTGTCCTCCATGTCCTGATGTTGAAAGATGACACTGTTCCCGGCTTTCTGGGTGGTGCCGTCAGAAGGCAGCAGCCCTGACCGGGGTGGTTCCCACAGCCTCCTTGGGGCTGCAGAGTCCGGCCTGGGAGTCGGCCTCCTGAGACCCTGTGTGCATCTGAGAACCATGGAGGCAAGCTCTCCACGGATCTTCAGCCAGGGTGTGGTGTGGGTGGCTCCGAGGGCTGGAAGCTGGGAGGGAACAGACTTCGCTGCCCCACGGCAGGCTGCTCCTGCACAGCAGACGCAGGAGAGCCTCGGCCAGAGAGGGCTGCAGCCCAGGGTCCCCAGCAGCAGTCCGGGCCAGCAGGACTGGGCTCCCATTAGCACAGAGCAGAAGGGTGCCAGTTTCTGTGGAATTGCAGATGGACAGCATATAATGGTCAGCATGCCAAATATATATAAATACAGCGTTCTGAAATTTCGCCCACTGGAAAGTCCACATGGTTCATCTGCACCATGTGCCGGGTCCAGGCAGCCCTGACAGGCGCTCAGCCCACCCCGCCGGGGCCTGCATGGGCCACGGTGAGGCCGGCACAAATGCCTCTGTTCACTGTTCTCAGCGAAGACAACGTCCCGGACCCCAAGGAAGTGAAGGAGAGGTTCGGCGGCAGCCTCGTGGCTGCCCTGAGCGCGACCGGGCCACGCTTCCTGGCGTACTTTGGCTCCTTCGCCACGGTGGGGCTGCTGTGGTTCGCCCACCACTCCCTCTTCCTGCACGTGCGCAAGGCCACGCGGGCCATGGGGCTGCTGAACACGCTCTCGCTGGCCTTTGTGGGCGGCCTCCCGCTGGCCTACCAGCAGACCTCGGCCTTCGCCCGGCAGCCCCGCGACGAGCTGGAGCGTGTGCGCGTCAGCTGCGCCATCATCTTCCTGGCCAGCATCTTCCAGTTTGCCATCTGGACCACAGCGCTGCTGCACCAGGCGGAGACGCTGCAGCCCTCAGTGTGGTTTGGCGGCCGGGAGCACGCGCTCATGTTCGCGAAGCTGGCCCTGTACCCCTGCGCCAGCCTGCTGGCCTTCGCCTCCACCTGCCTGCTGACCAGGTTCAGTGTGGGCATCTTCCACCTCATGCAGATCGCCGTGCCCTGCGCCTTCCTGTTGCTGCGCCTGCTCGTGGGCCTGGCCCTGGCCAGCCTGCGGGTCCTGCGCAGCATCGCCCGGCCTGAACACCCACCACCGGCCCCTACGCGCCAGGACGACCCACAGTCCCAGCTCCTCCCTGCCCCCTGCTAGCGGCCACAGAGCCCACTCCCAGGCGTCCCCACCAGAGATGGACCAGGGAGGACAGGACGCCGGGCAGGGGAAGCCGAGTCGCGGGCAAGCCACAGTGGTTCTTGCGTGGCCGGGTTTTATTTTCATTGTGAAATATGCTCTATTTCAGTCCTCAAATTGTTCTCCACTTTTTGCAGAGGAGTTTCACAGGAACTTGAAATGTGCCTTATGGCATTTGCCTATCCACTCTCCAACCTGAAGACACGTTACCAAGCCCACCCACCTGAGGGACTGCCCACTCCCAGCCCCTTCGAGGCCTATACAGAGCTGGCGGCGGGGGCAGGGGATGCCATGCCAGGTTGTTGACACAAAGATGAGGAAGAGATGGCAGGACAGTGACGCCCAAACTGTATTTGTCCCAGATATAAATTACTGTTGCATTCAGGCAGTGATAAATACAGAGGGGCCCGGTTGGTGTACAGGGCACAGAGCTCACCTGGGTACAGACTCATTCACATACAGGACAAGCCCCTCACCACAGTTAACACATGATTCATACACACCACAGTCCACACCAGGGCTCGCGAAGCAAAACTAATCACAAATGAAGGACTGGTCTTGACGATGACGTAAACAAGAGTGCACACTTGAGGCCGTGAGCAGGCCTTACAATGCATGTGTCTGTGCAGTTTTGGCAGAAGCGGGGGGGTCAGGATTAGTGGCACCAAGGGTCCCCCAGGAGGCTGCAGCAGGCTGGGCCAGGCCACACACTCCTGAGGCCAAACCAGAGCCACTTCTGAGGTCAAGGCCACACCCCGAAAGCTCCGCAGAATCGGAGGCCCAGGCCAGCTGTGCCCCACAAGGGGAAGGGGGATATCCTCACCGTGGGCCTGTTTCTCGTGGGGGGAGTCAGGGCTTCCCACAGGGCTGGCTCCATTTTTGGTCAGACTCCTCGTGGGGCCAGTGCACCGTCTGAATCCTTGGGCACGTGGAGGCAGCTTTGTCTTTTGACTGGGTGCACCCCAGCCTGGCCCAGACGCAGGACCCTCCACCGAGCTGTCTGGGGGACGTGGGAGCAGGGGCGCTGCGGGAGCTGGGTCTCCACATGCTGACGAGGGATAGGACTGAGCAGATGTCGGCTCACACAGACACTGGGAACGGCATGTCAGCAGGGAGCAAGCAGCGTGGAAAGTGCTAGCGTGGGGTCTGGGGCTGAAAGCCAGCTCCTCCGCCACATGCGTGGAGCTGTCTCCGCCTCCACAAACTCCTCCGCACCGCCATGTCCTGCTTTTGGTCTCTTCTGGGTGCTAAATGGCCCACCCTGAGGGCCGAGGGGCAGACACTTGGGCCCGGCCCACATTCTGGTGCTGCCAGGGCAGCACCTGAGACCTCCTGGCCTCCACACGACAGAGGTTCTCCTCCCCCAGCACAGGCACTAGGAAAGGGCCACCAGGCCCAGCTGGGCACTGTGCCCCTGCAGCTGTACCTGGGGTCCAAGCTGCCATCTGTATATAACAAGGCCAGAAAACAAGGGAAGGCACCTTCTCTCTTCCCCCAACACAAGGAAGTCACCAGTCACAACCACCCAGCAGCCCCACGCTGCCCACCAGGGACTGCCCACACCTGCTGCCCGGGGCGGGGAGGGGAGGCTGGAGGGGCTGGCAGCCTGTGTCTGCTGGGGGTAAGGACACACCAGGGAGCCTGCTGCTCTGAAAGACTGGCCAGGGGGAAGGCCTGAGGGACACAAAGCGAGGTCAGACCCACCTGGACGGCCAGCGTCCAGCACTCTCCAGCTCAAGGGGCTTGGCAGGGAGAGGTATGGAGGGATGAGTGCCCACCCCTGAGGAGAGGACCAGGCAGGCCCCCACAGGGCAGAGGGCTCGCCAGCCAGAGCCCTGTGCCCACCCGGGACACGGGGAAACACTGCCACCCACACAGCAGTCTCCAGTGGGATGAGGGCTGGTCCTGCTCTGGCCCCAGGAAGATGATGCAGTCAGGGCTGTAGCCAGGTCCAACCACAAGGCCGGCCACCGTGTGGATGTGGAGCTGCCTCTAGACCAACTGAAAACAAGGCTGGCGGAGGCGGAGGCGGAGG
Source organism: Theropithecus gelada (assembly GCF_003255815.1). NCBI lineage: Eukaryota > Metazoa > Chordata > Mammalia > Primates > Cercopithecidae > Theropithecus > Theropithecus gelada. The sequence continues at coordinate 928,614 of NC_037672.1, forward strand.
CAGAGACGGCTCGAGCCCCTGGGCTGCCTCAGCCACCCCTACCTAGCATCGCCCTCAGGGGCAGGCGCGTCCGCCCGGGCGTCCCTGGTGGTCCCAGCTCTCCTCGGCTTCTGCTTGGCCTTCCTCAGCATGTGGACCTGTCCCAGGGCAGAGGGCCAGGGTGACACGGCCGATGAAAGAACAGTGCACGGGCAGCCCCAAGTCCTTGGGCCCCGGGCAGCTGACGCCATCTCAGTTCACGGAAGGGGAGGGACCTGCCTGGCTGCTCCCTGTGCCACCTGTGGCCTGCCTGACCGCTGGCACAGCCTTCCTCTGAGGCAGGCACCCTCCCCGGAGTCAAGGAAGACCAGGGCCGCAGCAGGCCATGCCAGCACCACCCAGGTACCACCGGCCACTCCCACAACCGGCCCAGCCTGGCCCACCTCTCCTGGTTCTCCAGCCTCACCCCACGTACCTTAGGCCCAGCAGCTGAGATGATCATGTGCCCCGGGGCCTGGACCCAGGGCTCCCCGTCCACTTGCACCGGGGTGGCCTTGAGGAGTGTGACCCGGAAGTAGGAACCCTGGGCAATCCGGATCCCGGAGCGCAGCCCACCCTGGACCTGGCCCTGGAGCAGGAGAGGCCAGCTGGGCTCAGTGGGGACCAGGGACACCACCCTGGGCTCGCCCACACACCCGGGCGGCGGCTCACCATGTGCACGACGCCCGTCACGCCCACCACCTCCAGCAGCCCATCATCCATGCGTGGCTTCTCAAACCTGGCGTCGCTGTCTGAGCCCCACAGGTCAGCCCCGGAACCCCAGCTGCGGCATAAGAAAGCGGACACAGAGGTGTAGGCGCAGGCGGGACGAGGGCTGAGCCTGCCGGTAGCCCCGCCTGGCAGAGCCTCTGGGGAGCCCGTGAGCACCTGGGAATGTTGATGAAGATCAGGCCTTCGATACTGGGCAGCTCCACCTCCTGCCGCTCCACCTGCAGCCGGATCTGCTTGTGCAGGCTCCGAGAGTGACTGATCTTCTGCAGCCCCACCCGCACGTACACACCCTTGTTGTGCAGCCTGCGGGACAGGGCGGGCCGCCCATCACTGGGGGAGCACTACCCCGCCTTAGGCAGCCTCCGCGTTCTGGCCCCTCTGCCTGTCCCTGCTGGGGGACCCGAGGAAGGTATGCTGTCACCACGTGACAGCCCCTCCCTGCTGGGGGACCTGAGGAAGGTATGCCATCACCAGGTGGCAGCCCCTCTGCCTATCCCTGCTGGGGGACCCGAGGAAGGTATGCCGTCACCAGGTGGCAGCCCCTCTGCCTATCCCTGCTGGGGGACCCGAGGAAGGTATGCTGTCACCAGGTGGCGGTCCCTGCGGCTCCAGTACCTGCTTGTGAACTTGCCAGGCTCCTCTTCCCGCGCCTGGTGGAAGTCCAGGCTCAGCTCCGCGTCGATGCCAATGCCACAGTAGTTACTCATCTGCACGATCTGGGGACAGGGCGTTCATCTCCCAGGACCCTGCCGCCCTCACCAGGCCCCCTGAGCTCCCCAACAGCAGGTCTAGTTTTTTGCCTCCTGCCGGCAGGAAGAGACAAGAGCAAGGGCCACCCTGGCAACAAGCCCACCACCCAGGAGAGGGCAGCGTGGGCAGGTCCTGGCCAAGCTCTGTTGCCAGCTGGCTCAGCACGATTCCCAGCAGTGACCACTCTCTGTGCCTCCCTCAACTGCCTACTTTGCAAAGGGGATGATGTGGGTGCATACGTCTGAGTGTAGCTGGGAGGAGGATGCCCACTGTGACACGTGTGACCAGGTCATATGCGGAAGCCTGAAGGGCACCCCACGGCGGGCCACCCTGTACCTTGGGGGGCTCTGCGTCTGCGGTGCCATTCTCTGCACTGGCAGTATCGTGGGCGTCCAGCAGGATGGTCCAGCGGTCCATGAGCACGGCGTCGGCCTCGTCCACGGAGAGCAGCACGGACAGCGGGTCCTCGCCGCTGTAGCCTGCCCCCCAGCGGAGGACTCGGCCAAGGTCATTCCCTGGGACACAGGCAGACACAGAGCATCTGTCCACACCCACCTGCCCATCAGCCAGGTGCAGACCCCACCACAGGGACAGACGCCAGCCCAGGCCTCAGCAAAAGCTGCGCAGGAAAGGGTAGACCCTGAGGCCCCCTCCTCGGCTGCATGGCTGACCCCACCTGTGCCCAGGGGCAGGATGGCCACAGAAGGCTCCGGGCAGGCCAGTCGGTACCGTGTCTCCTCCAGGGCGCCGAGCACCCAGCCCACAGTGCCGTCGCCACCGCACACCAGCACCCGGAAGCAGGGCACCTGGGAGAACAGGTGGAGCCTAGCAGGAGACAGGAAGCGTTCTCCAGCAGCTGTGGGCGCAGCCCATCCCCTACCCGGGCTGCCCCTTCCTTTTCAATGCCCGTCCTGGCCATGTGGAGGACTTCAAGGTCCCAGCACGGGATCCCAGTGGAGCTCCTGCCAGCTGAGACAGCTGTGGCAGCCTCCTGGGGCCCCTCCCACCCCTCCTGCCCCTACTGCTGCCCTGGACCAGGGGTCCTGCTGGACTCACCCAGGAAGGGGACCCCCGTTGGTCAGGTCGAAGACCTGGTGAGGGTTCAGTAGCTTCCGGAAGCTGCAGAGCAGGTCTCGGCCCTTGAGGCCTCCACTCTTGGGGTTCACGAACACAAGGAGGGGACAGCTGTCTGGGGGCAGCTTCGTGTGCTGACAGACAGGGGGCTGGGTTAGGATGGGGACCCAAGGTAAGGTGTCCCCACTGCTGGGGCTGCCAGGCAGTGCCCAGCCCCCAACCCTGAGCCCACCTGGCCTGGACCAGCCCCCTCCCCAGAAAGGTGTGGCCAGCTGTAGCTGGCCTCACATAAGAAGCATCACACATCAGCTGCGTGGTCACCCCATCTCGCTGCTGGCCAGCAGGGCGGCAGTGAGGCCAGCCGGCTGGCTGCCTGGTGCTCCCAGCACAAAGGCCTCGGACATGCCCACTGAGCTGAGTGTGAACAGACCACACCTGCCTGGGCCACGCAGCCTGTGAGTCCAGGCTGGAAATCCACATGGGACTCTGCCTGGCACTCCTTGCCTGCGAGACCAAGGCTTGTCTCCTGGGGGACCTCCTGTGCACACCTTTGGAGGATGGCGGCTCCCAGGCCCCCACCCACCTACACAGCAGCCGAGAAAAGCTCTTAACTCACAGAGTGGCACGCAGAGTCCTTCAGTCACAGGACAGAGCCCATCTCCCCACACACAACCCCAAGAAACAGTACCCAGGGATCTAGACACAGCGGGCTCAGGGCTGGGGTCCCTATAACAGGAGGCTGGAGCCCCCACAGCGGGGACGGCTGGGCAACAGGAGACACACAGGCCGGGTGCAGACACAGGGTGGGCGGCGGCACAGGGGCCAGCCGTGGCTGGGGGCAAGGACACACTCGGGGCTTCGTGACCCACTTGGCAGGCACAGCCGCCTGCGGTCACCACTTACCACTCACCCCAGGGCAGGCAGCTGACGGGAGAGAGAAAGCACGTGTCGGCCCCACACCTGGCTCTGCCCACAGAGCGAGTGGGGCTGGGGCAGGGGCTGCATCTTCGGGACCGTGGGGATGGCCACCCTGTCCTGAGCCAGGCAAGGCCAGGTGTAGGGACACAGGAGGGACCCACAGGCATCACCCGTCCCAGCCACAGACAACTCATTCAGATCAAGTTCTGCTTCATCTGGACTGGGGTCAGGGTCAAGGGTCAGGGTTCAGGGGCAGAGCAGCCATAGACACCTGGGGGTCCTCGTGGGACCCTTTGGGGGCTGGATGGGCAGAGAACGAGAGGCCACTATGAAGGCACGGTGTGCAGCGTGGAGTCCCTCCATGGGCCAGACCCCCATTTCCCCAGCCCTGCCCTGTCTCCATGGGCCAGACCCCCCTTTCGCCCAGCCCTGCCCTGTCTCCATGGGCCAGACCCCCCTTTCCCTGGCCCTGCCCCGTCTCCATGGGCCAGACCCCCCTTTCCCCGGCCCTGCCCCGTCTCCATGGGCCAGACCCCCCTTTCCCCGGCCCTGCCCCGTCTCCATGGGCCAGACCCCCCTTTCGCCCGGCCCTGCCCCGTCTCCATGGGCCAGACCCCCTTTTCGCCCAGCCCTGCCCTGTCTCCATGGGCTGGATCCCCCTTTCCCCCAGCTCTACCCTGTTGCCAGGTGCCCCCTCTTCTGGGCACTGTGGGTCTTAAGGACAGCGTCCAAAGTTTGGGAGCTGCACTGACTGGCCTGGGGAGCTCCAGGCAGAGAACAGAGGCCCTACGTCCTCCTGGGCAGGGGGAGTGGGGCTGAGGCTGTACCGGGAGGGCTGTGCCTGGGATGCTGACAGCTGGTCACAAACACGCTCTGGCCCTTGGTGAGGCAGCCGCAGCGGGACCCAGCGCATCCAGGAGCTGCCTCCCTACTGGATGGAGGCCTCAGGTGCAGCGTGGAAGCTGGGCCTGGCCCCGCGGTGCCCCACGGAGCTGGTATCACCCACTGGGCAGCCTCGGATGAGCGCTGACCCTCTGGCCTCAGGCCCTTTGCTGTAAAACGGGCAACAGCGTCCTCCCTGCTGTTGTGAGGCACAGACAAGGTGGCACCTACGAGCCCCCAGTGAATTCGATGAAGAGATGCCAGAGGAAAAGAGCGAGTCTGGCTGTGGGGCCTGTGCACCTGAAGACCCGGACCTCCCTCTCGCCACCCCCGGGGTGTGTGAAGAGCCGGCTCCACCGCTCACTCACCAGCAGGTCGGGGAGCACCAGTGCAGTGAGCAGCCGGCCCCGCACAGCCATGTCCTTGAGCAGCACGTACAGCCGCTCGGCCTCCGAAAAGCAGGTGACATCCAGCACTACTGCGCCTGTGGTAGGGGCCCGGGACTTAGGGGAGCCTGTCCCATAGCCCCCACGGTGCCAGGGCAGGAAGCAAACCAGGGTTTCCCCAGCCCAGGGCTGCCCAAGGGAAGGTCAGGTGCTACGTGAGAGCCAGAGCTGTCCCACTTCACCCCAGGAACACCCCTGGGCCCCATGTGACCACGTCCATCAGGGCGGCTCACCTTGGGAGGAGTAGACGTGACTCACAGACACCACGGTGGCTGCAAAGGCGGGCTGTAGTCAGGGCAGTGGGAGGTGAAGGACGTACCGCACGGGGGCCAGGGACAGCCCCTCCGCCTGTTCAGGGGTGACGTCTCACCCCAAGGGCAGCCTACCCAGAAAGCACCCCTGCCCCACTCTAAGAGCAGGACTCCCAGCTCCCCGGAGGTCCAGGGCCCCCCAGAGGGAGAGGGAGAGGCAGAGGCTGAGCACCACAGGGAAGGGCCACAGAGGGTGGGAGGCTACACAGCCTCTTGGAGGAAGGGACGTGGGCTGGACCTGGAGCTTGGGCCTCGGTGGCTCAAGGAGAGGCAGGAGCTGGCCTCAGCACTGCAGCCCCACTGCCTGCCGCCGGACCCTGCCCCCAGCCAGCAGCCCACGGCCAGCCACGGTGGTCACACCTTTGGTAGCCACGGCCTCATGCAGCAGGCTGCTGTACTCCTCGGGGGACAGGCCGGGAGGCAGGCCGCCAACAAACAGGGAGACGTGCGGGGCTACATCCCTGCTCTCTGCCACGTAGAACCGCGTCTGGCTCACCTGTCGCACGGACATCTGCAGGGAGAGGGGCGGGGACGCTGGGCCGGGGAGAACGGCACCACCGCACCAGGCCCTCTGCCTCCTCACCAGCAAAACGGGGTGTCAGGAACACTCCCAGGAATTAAGTCAACATGAAAACGAGCAAAGGGGCCAAAGAGGCTTCCTTGCTGTGGATAACCCCTGTCCATTCCCCTCAAGGAACTCGGAGAGGTCTGCAGCTCAAGGCATCCCTGCAGGGACCAAGTAACTTATGACAGAGGGCACTGCCCTGCCAGCCAGGACAGCCGCTGCCTAGCCAAGAAGAACCTGGTGTCTGGGGCACACCCACCCTGTGGGGCAGAGGTTGTGGCTGAGAGCTGCCGGTTCCCTGGGGGCCAGCGTCCACACCCACTGACCTGCCGGATGTCCTGTAGCCGGTCCAGCAACGGCTGTTCATCCATCAGCGCTGTCCGCTGGACTGCAGAGGTGAGAGACACAGGCCGTCAGCACCAGGCTCCTTGCCCACCTTGGAAACAGCTGCCCTGAGCCCCCAGGGCCCATGGGGATGCAGGGTGGAACTGGTCAGGAGGACAGGGCCCGGTCTTGATGTCCGGCACCACCCTGCAGGAGAGCCTGGGCAGCAGGCCCAAACCCAAAAGGTGCAGGGACCGCCACACCCAGCACGGGCCGTCTACTCACCCTGCCTGCAGCCCATCGCCACCTCCACCAGCTGGTAGCTCTCAGGACCCTCGGCCTGTTGGGGCAGAGCTTGGCATCAGGTCTGGGCAGGCCCCCACCACCTCAGGACACCCACGGGGACAGCCACACCTGGGCTGGGATGGTGGCCTGGCCTCCTTGGGACAGTGACCCCCAACCAAGTCTGGCCAGGATGGGGAGCAAGCCCAGGGTACACACCTGGCGGCCGAGCAGCGGCAGGACCTCCAGCATCACGGAGCGGGCCGTGCTCTTCGGGGTCACTCGCACGGATACATAGGCCACGCCCACCCTGTGAGGATGCAGCCTGAGCTGGAGCTCCCCCCACCCCGCCCAGCAGACCCTGAGCCTCGGGCCCAATCTCACTTGAGCCAGCCAGGGTAGATCTTCAGGACCTCCTGGGCCCGCGGCAGAGCCCGGATGACCCAGGCCTCTGGTGTGGCCTCGCCGGACCCAGGGCTTCTGCCCTCCTCTGAAATCACAGCACTCCCAGCCTTGCCCCCAGCCCAGGTGTCACAGGCCTTCAAGGAAGGGGGCAGCGGGCACAGCTCCAGGTGGCCAGGGTCCTCGGGGATGTGGTGGATCCGAAGCGCGGCCTCCTGCAGGGCACCAGGTTGGGGAGGCCAAGTTGTGGGGGGTCAGGCACGGTTCAGTGGGGGGCAGGTCGTGGGGCGAGGGCAGGTGGGTGAGGGGGACCAGGTTGGGGGAGCCAGGTCGGGGGCGCCAGGTGCGGGGACATGCAGTGGGAGGTGGGGCTCAGACACCTGCCCCGAGCTCCCCCTTACCAGCACCTCCTCAGCACTGGCCAGGCGGGACACCGTGATGAGGCGGAACTGGCTTCTCCTCACCGCGTCGTCACCATCAAAGATTTTCAGCGTTTGCTTCCCTGGGCCGGGGAAGTTCCATGAGTCCAGAGCGCCCGGGGATGTCAGGAGAGTTGCGGGGAAGGAGGAGGGCACTCACCGGACTCCGGAGTCGCCGGTGTCTCTCTGCCTGGACCCACGGCAGCGCTCCCTTCGGTGCCATCGCCTCCCTCGCCTGCGGGTCGGGGACACGGACCCCTCACTCAGTGCGCAGCCCCCAGCCCAGGGCGCCCCGGCCGGCCCGCACCTCACCCGGCTCCACCGCCTCCGCGATGCGGAAGCTCTGCGTCTTGCTGAAGCCACCGGGCAGGAGGCGCACGCACGCCGGGGGCAGGACCAGGGAGCGCAGACGCCCGAAGCCGCACTCGGGAGCCAGCACCGCGGAGCAGACGGAGTGCGCCTGGGGGGACAAGGGCCTGAGCTGGGGGGTCGGAGCCGGGGACGGGGGCACCAGGTGCGCTGGGTCCAGGGAAAGACCCCACACGTCGCAGACCTAGCCTGGACCCCGTGTCTTTCCTGCCTCCAGCCCCCGAGCGCCCACCTGGACCCCACGCCTCTCCTGCCCTGCCCCCTCCACCTCCCAGCGCCCCCCTGGACCTCGTGCTTTTCCTGCCCCGCCCCCTCCACCCTCCAGCGCCCACCTGGACCCCGTGCCTCTCCTGCCCCGCTCCCCCAACTCCTCCGCCTCCCAGCGCCCGCCCGACCCCGCACCTCTCCTGCCCCACCCCCACCACCTCCCAGCGCCCACCTGGACCCCGCACCACTCGCAGCGCACTCCGGCCAGCACGTCAGAGGAGCCGCACGTCTTCCTGCAGACCTCGCAGCGCGCTCCTGAGGGCAGGTTCCCCTCCCGCCAGTGGTGGTGATGGGTGTCCTGCAGAGCGGGGCAGTCAGCAGCTGGGCCCGCCCCACCCCCCAGGGCTCCCTGGGGCTGGTGCACTCACGTGATCCTGGTGCCCATCCTGGTGGCACTGACGGCAGTCACTGCAGGCGAAGGGCACACAGTCTGGGTGGAGGTGCAGCTCACACACTGCGGGGCAGGCAGGGTTGGGGGCAGGCAGGGTTAGAGGTGTCTGCCGTGCCCCGGAGGACCCCTGCCTCTGCTGGCGCTTGGGTCTGGCCCCATCCCTACCACCTAGCACCCCGCATCCTTTAACTGTCTTGTGGCCTGCCGGGCGGCCAGTCCTCGGCTTCCCCGGATCACCCCTGACAAGCTGCAGCAGGGGGTGGGCTGGGCCACCCTGGGCATCAGAGACCAGGACGCTGAGTGGGGCAAGGGGAGCCAGGCAGGCTCCAGGTACCTTCGCAGTGGAGCGCAGGCGCCTCCAGGACTTTGCGGCAGACAGCACAGAACTTGCGCTTGTGGAGCCCCCGGGGGCCGAAGCAGTGGGCCACGGGAACCTGGCCAGGGAAGACGCAGCCTCACCTCAGCGCTCTTGGTAAGCGCTACAGGCTGCCCGCCGCCCCTCCTCCTCTTCACTTGCACAACTCTGCAGCTCACGCTCCTGCTGGGCTGGTGGGCCGGCCGTGCCACCTGGAGGCCCCAGGAGCAACCACAACCCCCAGTTCTGGGGGCAGCCTGGCTGGTCAAAAGCAGGGAGCAGGCTGTGGCCTTCCCCAGCAGCCCTGCCTAGCGCAGGGGAGCGAGGCCCCCCTGCCACCCCTTCCCTCCTTGGGGCAGGCGAGGCTCTGTCAACCGCCTGGCATCTGTCTCCTCGGAGCCAGGAAGATCCCAGCACACAGGGACTGCCCTCTGGGAGACACTCAGGCCATAACAAGTGTGGATCAATGTTTCTGTGTTGGGGAGGGCTGGGCTGCTGCTTTTCCACGAGAAGGGAAGGACAAGGACCAAGTCTTCACTCCCGACTCTTGCCCTTATCCCCAAACTTAAACCACACCCGATAAAAGCATACACAGAAAGACCGTGTTCCACAATTTCAGCTGTGAGCATACCAGAATGGAGGGTGACTTTTATTTTGTCAAATATATCTTTTAAACTTCCTATTATGCATCTAGTTGAAATACATATTTTCCCAATTAAGCAAAGTATAGAAAAGTACATTAAAATCAATTTTAAAAAGCTGCAGCCTCAGGCCGTCCACATGAGGAGGGGCTGTCCAAGCCAATGTGGCATCCCCAGGATCCCGGCCACCACCAGGGCCAGCGTCCTCAGGCTTCCTGCTCACACCCCGGAAACTGCATCATTAGGAACAGGGCATCAGACATTAGAGGGGACGGCGCAGCCGGATGCCCGCCAGTGGCAGGTGCGCCTGCTGGCCTGGCTTCCCGTCCTGCTGCACACCTGGGCCTGCCTCACAGCCTGCACCCCACCTGCGGCCTGAGCACTTCAGGGAATGCAGACATGGGGGGCCTCAGTCTGCAGACGGTGGGGCTGACAGCTGAGGGAGGAGTAAGCCTGGCCCTTCCTACATGTCCCTGCTGTCACCACTGTCACCAGAGAACAGCTCCATGGCACAACCTTCACCCGGGGCTGTCTTGGCAGGTGTGTCACTGGGTGCCTTGCCCACTCCCAGCCCCCGGCAGCCTTTGCCCCAGCCCAGGGCTCCTGCAGTGCCCTGCAGTGCCTTGGGCCAGTCACTTCCCTACCCCACTCAGAGCCCTTAGGGGGAGGCTGGTGGCCAAGACACCCTCAGGCACCCAGACTTCCTGCCTTTGCTTTTTATTCAAGCTTCCTTGAGGTGCCTGTGGGTTCACACGCAGCTATGAGGAATGGCATAGACCCCCTAAAGCCTTTGTCAGCTCCCCTAAGTGTGTCATCTTGCAAACTAAGGTCACATCACAGCTGAGATGCTGACACCCCAGATGCAGAAATCATCCCCCCAGGAGCCCTCACGCTGCATGTCACAGCCACACCCACCTCCCCGCCTGGAGACCTCTCTACATCTGTGTAGATGTTTAGTTTCGTCATTTTGAGCACGTTCTGTGGACAGGATCTTGCTAACTGTGACCTTTGGGACTGGCTTTTATCATCATTCCCTACAGATCCATGCAGGGTGCTGAGCCTTTTAATCCCGAGCAGTGTCTGACCTTTGCCTTTCAACCGCAGGTATCACTAACATCTGACATGAAGGGTCTCAGTACCTCGACCCCACGAGAGCTGACACATCCCCCAGCCTCTTGCAGGTGCAACACCCAGCCCCACACTCACCCGGACCAGGCTGGGCGCCACACTCGTGCACGGGATCCTCACGAGCTTCAGGCACTTCTCATGGGACATAAAATTGCAGACTGTGGGAATGAGCGCTGTGTGAGTTGGCCCCTGTCCCACCCAATGGCTGTCCTACCCAGGAAGTTAGAGGCCCCAGGGCAACTACTGCCATACCCACCCTGTGGTTCTCCGAGTTCCCCCCGCCCCCCCTCCACCCAGCCCCACTCATTGGAGACAGCCTGCAGCCCAAGAGCAAGAACCTGGGTGGTCCTGACCATCCTGGAGGACAATGAGTGTGTCCTCTCATCCAGAGAGCAGCCCCTCCCCTTCACACGTGGGCCCAGCGCTCCTCCTGCCTCTGCAGCTGGGCCTCTCAAGGGCCAGCCCTGGGCTCACCAGGCTTGCTAAGTGGCAGGGGTGTCTCGGGCTTCTGCAGATTGGCTTTGCCAGGGACACCTGTGTCTCACTCCCCCGAAACTGCGCACACCCCTAATTTTCCCTGCTACATGCTGTGCACCATGCCTGAGACCTAGAGCCACCCAGGGCAGGTGAGGGCTCTGGGAGGCAGGAGCTGCTGGGGAGTGGACAGCCCTGAGCCTCCCAAGGAGCTCTGGCCATGTGCACAGGACCCAGGGAGCACCTCAGCCAGCAAGGTGCTCAGGAGGACATAAGAGCAGCAAGCGCCACACCCCAGCAGTGAAACAGACAGGAGGGTGGGGCCAGGGCAGAAGGGAGGGCAGGAGCCCTGGGCTGGGGCAAAGGCTGCTGGGGGCTGGGAGTGGGCAAGGCACCCAGGGACACACCTGCCAAGACAGCCCCGGGTGAAGGTTGTGCCAGGGAGCTCTTCCAGAAGGCCCAGCTGGTGCCACAACACAGCACCCTTCACCTGCTGCAACCCTGGCTACCCCAGTCTCCAGATGGGACTCGGAGAAGTTCTTTCTGGCAGCTTAATAGAAAGGCTCTGGAAGCAGGCCAGGGTCCGCCGAGAGAAGAAGGGGAGACAGGCAGCACCCGTGTCCCTCCTCTGCCGTGGAGACAGGGCCTCCTCACCCCATGCCCCATGCTTGGGTCTCCGGGGGTGGGGGAGGGCGCCCTTCTTCCCATAGCCCTGCTGGCCCCACTTCCTTGGGTGCTGCCCAGGAGGGCCCTTGTGCCCCCTCCCAAGGGGGAGGGGACCCGGAGTCTGGCCTCAAGCAGGGAGCCGCCTCAGCCACACATGCACACTCCCCACCTGGGGGGAAGCCCCTGGCGTCCCCAGGCAGCAGGCATGGCTGTGCCATGCTCTGATGTGACAAAGAAGCTGGCAGGCCAGGCCACCTTGTGCGCCCTGGGGGTCGGAACAACCATGCCATTTCCACCACAGACGACATCCCTGTGTGAGGGGACAGTCTCTTCTGTGGACCCCGGCCTGAGTGGACCCCTATCCCCAGAGCAAAGGCCTGAATCCCTGAGCAGGGCAGAGGCTCCTTAGCCCCTGCCACCTCGGCGTCCCTGGCCAGGACACAGTAAGTGTCAAACGTCCAGGACTCCGGTCCTGACCCTCGCTCCCTCCAGAGGCTGGGCTGTGGTCCCCAGGGCCCGCCTGCTTGCCGCGGGGGAAGATGAGAGCCAGCCCTGGGAGCACCCGGGCCCAGAGCAGGGAAGGGCCGTCCTCACCCCAGACGGGGCTGGGCAGCTGGGTGGAGCAGGGCTGGGGCACGCGCACCGGGCGGCAGGGCCCGGCCTGGCTCTCCAGGTGGCTGGGACTCTGGGCCACAGCATGAGAAGGGCCAGGGCCAGGGGCTCAGGCCAGCCCTGCTCGGCCACACCTGCTGCCCCAGCCACTCGGAGAGGAAGCCGGCCATGGGGACCCCAGCGGAGGTCCCGCTCGCATCAGGCACAGCCCCCGGTCGCAGCCATCGCGCGGCACTATGGAGACACTGCCCGCACCTCCCAGGTGAGGAAGCCCGGAGACCCGCAGCCTGGAACGGCCCCACGGCGCACAGGCCCCGGCCGCCCCACGAAGGCAGGTCCCAAGAACAGGGCTGGGACCCCGCCCCCCACCCCGAAAGCGCCGGTGCCACCTCCGCTCAGGCTTCCGCCACGGGGCAGAGGCAGGGCTGCAGCCGGGTGGGCATCGGGCCCGGGCGCTCACCGTCGCACAGGAAGCCGGCCAGCCCCCAGATGAAGTCGGAGCAGAGGTGGCAGAAGGTGGGCTTGGTGAGCGTCACCTTCCGGAAGCTGTGTCCTGGCCCGGCAACGGATCCCGGGGCTCTGGCGCCCGCCCGCTCCGGCCCCGGCCCCAGCCCGGGTCCCGGCCCCGGGCGCGCGCGGCCTCCTGCGCCCAGCACGGGGCTGCAGGCCGGGCTGCCGGGGCGCGGGGAGCCGCCGCCCAGCCAGGCACGGGCCCCGGGCTCGGCCGCCGCCGCCATTCCTGGCCCGAACGGCCCGAGCCCCTTTTGGTCCGCGCTGGGGGTCCAAGAGCCCCAGCTCCACCGCCGCGCCGCGCAGCCCGGCTTCCGACTGCGCCCGCCCCACTGCGCAGACGCGGGCCGCGGGGCGGGGCCGTGCGCTGCTGGTGGGCGGATCTGGGGGCGGGTGGGGCGGGGCCTGCTACGGATCGCAGCCGCGCCCCGTCGATGGGCGGGACTGGGGGCGGGACTGGGGGCGGGCCTTGTGATGGGGCGGGGCGGGACCTGCGCGTGGGGGCCCCTCGCGAACCCGCCGTGGGGAACTGGTCCGCGTGGGCTCGGTTTGACCACAACCGGCCCAGACTTCCCTGCACGCGGACTCCGGACGCCGCACGCGCGGCGTTGTACCTGCGGGGCCGCGGCCCGCGGCTGCGCAGACAGGCGCCTCCCACGCGAGACGCAGATGCTCCCGGGACCCCCGGGAGCGCCGCGGGCCTCCCACAGTGGGTCCCGGGAAACGGGGTTTGCGGTGCTTGGGCGGCTGCGTCCGTGCGGTCTTCGCGGTCTTAGCACGCGCAGACCTGGTCCTGCCCGAGGCCCAGGACCCCCTCCGCCCGACTGGTGCCCTCACTACAACGGGGAACCCGCCTGCGGCCCGAGGCTGTCGCCTCGCGACCCCCGCCCGGGCCTCACGCCGAGCGCCCAGCTCTCCTGCTCGGTGTGCGCCGCGGGTCTTGTTCAGCTGGCGTTGGTGGCCTTTGAGAGCCGCGTCCACGCGGGTCACCCCTCCCCGCCGTTGGCAGCACTCTGGGTCCCTGCCCCCGTGGGCCTAACTGTGGACAGGAGTCTGCGCAGCCAGGGACCCCACCCCAGACCACCGAGCAGGGACCTGCAGAGGGCGGGGCTCCAGGGCCATCGCCGCAGGCGGTCCCAGGGGGCGGGAAGAGCAGGGGGGGGCCTGTCGGGGAGACGCCAGAAAGGGATTGGGGGCTGTGGACTGTGGAGGGAAGGAGCCGGGAGACCTGCCCTGGGGGCTCTGCTGGTGGGGGCACCCAGGCCACAGGGGGATTCCAGGAGTGGAGGGTGAGCTGGAGACCCAGTCTGAGGAGGGAGGAGCAGACCCCTCATATGCTGAGGGGGGAGACTCGGTCCTCACCCCGGGAGGATTCTGTTTGTCCAGAAGCTGTTGGTTGAGCTGCTGGGGCAGGACCCTGGGTGGACCCCAGGGTAAAGGGAATGTAGCCAAAGCTTCAGGGGACCTCCACCCTCCAGGAGCTGTGCTCTGGGACAGACAGCACCCTGAAGAATGTGAGTGACCAGGAAGGGCTGCCTGCGGGCAGCGGGAAGGCATCCAGTCAGAGAGCCAGAGCTCTCAACTGCTGATGGGGATCTATTTAAGAAATGCAGACCGGGCATGGTGGCTCACGCCTGTAATCCCAGCACTTTGGAAGGCCGAGGCGGGCGAACACGAGGTCGGGAGTTCGAGACCCGCCTGACCAACATGGAGAAACCCCGTCTCTACTAAAAATACAAAATTAGCTGGGTGTGGTGGCACGTGCCTGTAATCCCAGCTACTTGGGAGGCTGAGGCAGGAGAATCGCTTGAACCCGGGAGGCGGAGGTTGCAGTGAGCCGAGATCACGCCACTGCACTCTTGCCTGGGCAACAAGAGCAAGACTCTGTCTCAAAAAAAAAAAAAGAAGAAGAAGAAATGCAAAATAACTATTACAAAATTAGATGCAGGCCGGGTGCGGTGGCTCACGCCTGTAATCCCAACCCTTTGGGAGGCCAAGGCGGGCGGATTGTCTGAGGTCAGGAGTTTGAGACCAGCCTGGCCAACATGGTAAAACCCCGTCTCTACTAAAAATATAAAAATTAGCTGGGCGTGGTGGTATGTGCCTGTAAGTCCAGCTACTCAGGAGGCTGAGACAGAAGAATCACTTGAACCCAGGAGGCGGAGGATGCAGTGAGCTAAGATTGCGCCATGGAACTCCAGCCCGGGTAACAGAGCAAGACCTCCATCTCAAAAAAAAGAATAAAATAAAATTAGACGCAAGAAGAAATCATAAATTAAGCATTTCTTAAAACTTGACTAATAGCACAAGCACCACAAAATCCAGAAAATACTGAGATTTTTTATTCATAATGGCTCGCTGTGATACCCTTGCATCCACTTTTAATTGTCTCTTTTTACAATTTTGCAATATCATTTTCCAGAGAGAAAAGAGGAAAATGAAAGGTAATCCTCAGGCCCACTAGCATGGCTGGTTTTCTTAAAGTGTGATTTGCTTTACAGAAATGTACTGACGACTGGTTATATCATCCACATGGTAAAGCCTGTTGTGAAATTTGGAGAAAACTTGCTCAGTCTTCTCTCCTCTGCAGGCTGACCAGTTTCAGGTGCTGCTTTTTTTCCCCCAGGTGCTGATCCAAGGCACCCTCTGGGATGAGCCGTATCCACCGGGTTCTCGTGAGGCTGGTGTGAGGGTCCCGCATTCTCTCATTGATGTCGGCATTTCCTGTTAAATCAGCAAGATCTTTCCTCCTCTTCCAGAAGTTCCTGTGAGTCACTCCTCTGTATTAATTGCCACGGGTGTTGCTGGAAGCTGTTTCTCCCATAGGACGTCTGGAAGGAAGTGGCTGGGAAGGGCATGGTGGAGGCTGCTGACCCGCCAATGTCTGCACAACTGAACGTCCCCCTGCCAGGCCGCAGAGTGCCCACTGCCTCTCCAGTGCCAGCCCAGCAAGAGGGAAAGCGGAGAGGGGGTAGGAGCGCTTGTGGTTAAGGAATTTTGGCTTAGCAAACTTTACAAAACTGTGTGCTGCCCTCGGAAGGGGATCTCCCAGCTTCCTGTCAATCGGTCCCACTGTGTGGACCTGCTGTGCTGGTGCTGTGATGTGGCCCAGGCCAGCACAATCCCGCTGCAGGTCCACATGTCGGCAGCACCACACTCCCTCCCGCGGCAAAGGCTACTGGCCCCTTCTAGCTTCCAGAGCTGATTTCCAGAGGCCACACACCTTTGTTCTAAAATTTGTACCTGGGCTTAGTTTTAATCAGGTGCGGTAAGGTGGCAGATGTGGAGACGACTTCCTGCAAAGATGATATATTACATTTCCCAAGAGAAGGGGGCACAGCACACAGGGCCACGGAGTGGTGGGGAGCCCCAGTTCATGGGGGCGCCGCAGGAAGGGCAAATGAGGCAGGGTGGACGCTGCCGGATGAGATCAGGACAGGGTTGGAGTTGGAGCGACTTCCCTGGGTCCTGGGCTCGGCAGCCCCTGGTCAGTCAATACCTTGCCCTGGGGTGACTGAGGGCAGGGACACTGGCTTGGTGTGAGTGTGACAAGGAGGCACCTATGAGCTCTGGGAGCTGTGGTCTCTCCAGGATCAAGACCCCCAAGGCCAGTGCATTAAGAATACAGAGAATAGGCCGGGTGCGGTGGCTCACGCCTAGAATCCCAGCACTTTGGGAGGCCAAGGTGGGCAGGTCACCTGAGGTCAGGAGATCGAGACAATCCTGGCCAACATGGTGAAACCCTCTCTCTACTAAAAATACAAAAATTAGCCAGGTATGTTGGCGAGCACCTGTAGTCCCAGCTACTTGGGAGGCTGAGACAGAAGAATTGCTTGAACCCGGGAGGCGGAGGCTGCAGTGAGCCAGGATTGCGCCACTGCACTCCAGCCCGGGCAACAAGAGCAAAACTCCTTCTCAAAAGAAAAAAAAAAATGCAGGTAATACAGTCAGAATGGACAGGAAGAAAAGAGAAAAAAATTCTACGCACCTGGAGATATAAGCCAGATTTTTGTTTAAGAGGAAAAAACAGAGGGAAAAAGATGCAGCAGACAGGGGCCATCCTGGGGGGGCAGCTTCCCTCCCCTCCTTCCCTTTTATTAGCCAGAGACAGAAACTAAAAATCAGGGTTTAGGGTGGATCAAAGCCTAAGCAGAAAGAAGGGATGGTGGTGGGGAGAAAGGAAAAAAACAGTAACTACTTAGATACAAGCAGAGAAAACAAAGGCCCAATTTTGCCTGTTCTTTCACCAGGAAAAAATAACGGGTGCCTCATGGTGGGTTTTCACAATCTTGAGGCTGCAGTCGCCCCTTAGGCCCCACACCCTGCACCCAGCAGGGTCTCAACCAGTGACTCCCCAGTCAGCAACCGGCCAGCATGCATTGCGCAGACATGGCCTCAGCTCCACTCAGGGCCCATTTCAGCCACCTCGAAGCCGAAGCTGCAGTTCACCGCCACCTCCAAGGACACAGCCCACCTTTTCCAGGCTGCGCCGGGACCTCCGCAGACCAGACCTCCTTCAGAGGCGCGGGCCCACATGCATGGAAAACGCCCTCCTACTGACACAGTACAATATCTTTTAGTTCTTTTTGGGTTCTGGTGGCAACATATTCCTCATTTCCAAATTTTATGTCCAAATAAAAACCAGCCAGGGTGGTGGCTCACGCCTGTAGTCTCAGCACTTTGGGAGGCTGAGGTGGGAGGATCACTTGAGCGCAAGAGTTCAAAACCAGCCCGGGCAACACAGAGGGACCCTATCTACAAAAAATATATAAATAAAAAATTAGCCGGGTGTGCACATGCCTGCAGTCCCAGGTACTCAGGAGACTGAGGTGGGAGGCCTGCTTGAGACTGGGAGGTCGAGGCTGCAGTAAGCTGTGATTGCGCCACTATACTCCAGCCTGGGCACAGAGCAAGACCCTGTCTAAAAACAAAACAAAACAAATTAAAATCTGCAGGCACTCTCGTTAGTGCCCTCAGAGACTCCACTGTAGAGGCGTTGGCAGCCTCTTCTTGGCCAGCTGGCATCTCTCAGCCACCCCTGACAGCCATAAGCTGCCCAGCAGCTTCTGATGCAAGAACCAGCAAGAACTTGGCCTTGTGCCATCCACTTTTTTTTTTTTTTTGAGATGGAGTCTCACTCTGTCACCCAGGCTGGAGTGCAGTGGCACAATCTCAGCTCACTGCAAGCTCCGCCTCCCGGGTTCATGCCATTCTCCTGCCTCAGCCTCCCGAGTAGCTGGGACTACAGGCGCCCACCACCTCGCCCAGCTAGTTTTTTGTATTTTTAGTAGAGATGAGGTTTCACCGGGTTAGCCAGGATGGTCTCAATCTCCTGACCTCGTGATCCGCCCGCCTTGGCCTCCCAAAGAGCTGGGATTACAGGCGTGAGCCACCATGCCGGGCCAGTGCCGTCCACTCTTAAAACCACAAGTGACTGGCTGACCCCAGGGTCTCCCGGGACAGAGGCTGTCACCGACCCTGAGCTTCTGGCCCCATCCCCAGCTGCCTGTATGCGCCAGGGCATAGGACCAGCACCCCACAAGCTCAGCTCGACTGCCGAGGACTCTCTAGGCAGGATGGAGGCAAAGCTGTCCTTTGCTGTCTTCCACCCGTGGGAGGGGCGGCTTCCCCTGTCTTTAGTGGCTTGCTGGATGCCAAGTGTGGGAGGAGGTCACCTCCCGTAGACCCCTGGGCTGCCTGGCAAGCCCCGTTGGACTCTCTTGAGCAAAGAGAAATGGGTGCATGCATGAGGGCACGATGCTGCTGGCCATGCTGCCTGGGGAGCCCGGCGACGGCTGCTGCTCCACCCCTGCCCGGATGCCCCGGGTGAAAGGCGGACCCGGAAGTAACGTGCCAGGCGTGGTCTCAGCCCTGAGTGCCTCTGCCAACCAGCGGCCTTTTCCCCAAGTTTATTATAAGCCACTGGGCCATTACCCAAAAGGTGTCCCCTGCAGGGCAGAGACCTGTGTGAATCTCTTGCCTCACAGAGCCCCAGAATCTAAATCAGAATCGCACATGTCTCTACACACAGCAAGGCCTTCCTCCCAGCCTGTCATGGCCGGGTCTGTGTGTCTCCCCACACCTCATTGAAACAAATCCTGGGGACACATTTTAGAACAACCTTTCGATCTCTCCTGAGGCCATCACAGCCTCCTCTGTGTCAAATCCCCCTCCGCCTCCCCTGTACAGGAACACCGAGATTACACTCCGGGCCCGCCTGGACACCCGGGATTATCTCTGCGTTTTAGACGCTTCAAGGAACCACGTTTGCAGGCGCTCACCACGTGAGGCGACAGGCACAGGCCTGGACAGGACGGAGGGCATCTTCGGGAGGCTTTCCTCCCCTCTCACTCCACTTTTCCCTCAGGACACCTGTGCTGCTGTTGCTGTAAATCCTAATTCCCCAGAAACATGTGAAACCCTGTAACATGATTGTTTTATGCGGTTACGATTCATGAGGTTTGTACACAATATACCCTTTCTGTTGCTTTTGTTGGGGCTCATAAAATGACACCCGGAGTGAAGGCCTTGGAAGCCAGGCCTTCTCCTGCCCCCTGTCTCTGGCCCCGTATTCTCCGAGGCAGGTCGTAGAAACCTGAACCCCTTTTCCCCAAAGCCAGCCATAAACCTAAAAGTATGACTCTAATAACTTTCCTGTCTTTCTGTGTAAAAACTGGCCATAAAGGAATTCTCTGGCCTGCCTTGTTTGACTGCAGGTGGTCAGATCCCTATTCTGGGGGATTGTGCCCCCACCCAGCAAGGAGAGCTGCAGAGAGAGGCTGCCAGGAACCGAAGCACACGGGCCTCACTGGGCCCCCCAGGAGTCTGTTAGCCTGTCAGGTCTTAACCTTTCGTCCAATCCTATTTCCAGACTTCACAGAGCCTGAGTATAAAAATGCAGTTTCCCCTGCGCCTTTAGGTCTTTGCTCTGAAAGCTCCTGTGTCACATAAAACTACAATCCAAGAAATCTGTGTACCTTTTTGGTGAAACTTCAGACAGGGAGGGGAAGTTTTCCCATCCCCCCTGCACTCTTCACTTCTTCCTGCACCTCTGAGCTGGGATTTGGGACTTCCTTCCTTCTACTTGAAGAACACCATTTAATATTGTCTTTTCTCTTTGAAACAGGGTCTTGCTCTGTTGCGCAGGCTGGAGTGCAATGACGCGATCTCGGCTCACTGCAGCCTCTGCCTCCAGGGTTCAAGCAATTCTCCTGCCTCAGCCTCTCAATCAAGTAGCTGGGATTACAGGGATGCACTACCACACCCGGCTAATTTTGTGTGTGTGTGTGTGGAAATGGGGTTTCACTATGTTGGTCAGGCTGATCTCAAACTCCTGACCTCAGGTGATCCACCTGCCTCGGCCTCCCAAAGTGCTGGGATTACAGGCATGAGCCACCACACCCAGCCCAATATTTTCTTTCTTTCTTTCTTTCTTTCCTTTTTTAGACAGAGTCTCGCTCTGTCACCCAGGCTGGAGTGCAGTGGCGCAATCTCGGCTCTCTGCAACCTCCACCTCTTGGGTTCAAGCGATTCTCCTGCCTCAGCCTCCCTAGTAGCTGGGACTACAGGCATGTGCGACCACCCCCGGCTAATTTTTTGTATTTTTGTAGAGACGGGGTTTCACCGTGTTAGCCAGGATGGTCTCGATCTCCTGATCCGCCCGCCTCAGCCTCCCAAAGTGCTGGGATTACAGGCATGAGCCACTGCGCCTGGCCCAATATTTCCTTCCTTCCTTCCTTCCTTCCTTCCTTCCTCCCTCCTTCTGTCTTTTCTTTCTTTCTTTTTTTTTTTTTGAGATGGAGTCTCGCTTTGTCACTCAGGCTGGAGTGCAGTGGCGTGATCTTGGCTCACTGCAACCTCCACCTCTTGGGTTCAAGGGATTCTCCTGAGTAGCTGGGACTACAGGCACCCACCACCATGCCTGGCTAATTTTTTGTATTTTTAGTAGAGATGGGGTTTCAGCGTGTTAGCCAGGATGGTCTCGATCTCCTGACCTCGTGATCCGCCCGCCTCGGCCTCCCAAAGTGCTGGAATTACAGGCATGAGCCACCGCGCCCGGCCAGTAGACTTTTGTTATACAATATACAAGGCATATTCCAAACTGTGAATGTCCCCATTGTGTACTTTATGATAATTTTTCCTGACCCGGATCCATTCCAGCATCGTACAGTGAGGACTTCTGTTTTTGTTTGTTTTACCTTCCTCCAGGGAAGGTTTACTTTTGTGTCCGCAAGTGTCCAGGCGAGCGGCTCACCTTAATTCTCTCAGGGCTTGAGGTGATTTAAGGCTGGCTTCAGTCCCCACAAAGACAATTCTGTTTCTGGTTCACCTTTGCTTTTAGGGGATAGCCCTTTGGGGTCCCAAGAAAAGCCCAAAGTCTTTACCAGGCACCACTGCCTGAGCCTCGACTTTTGTCGTGTGGCCACAGCATGGGGAACGCATCAGTGTGTCACCATGTCTTGTGTGGCTGGGATACGCTGTAGGGGTGTTAGGTCGCGGCCTCAAAGCTGGCCCCACCCCCTCCCTGCTTGGCCCTGCAGAGCCCCTCGGCCTCCGAGCTCCCAGCGCCTTGGACAGTTCCGTGCAGCGCTCTCCAGCTCTGTTGGTTGCTCTCAGGAGGTGGCTGGTCTGAAATAATTGTTTCCATTGCTGTGTCCAGCGCCATGGTGTGGGACTGGTGGTTTCTTAGTTTTTTTCAGTTCTCTGACGCTTTGAGGAATTGTTTTTAAAGCAGTTTATCTACCATTTTAGTTGTTTTCTCTGGGGTTGTTGGACGGAGGGTCTTACCCGCTGTTCCTGGAGACAGTTCTGTACTGGCATGTTTTTCTCGCCTTTCCCTTCCTTTCTTACCTTTTAGTTTTTCATTGAATTTTATTACTTTTTTTTTTGTATTACATTTTTCCTCCCTGCTAATTTGGAATATATACACACTATTTTTCTTTTAAATGGCTAATCATGACATTTTACCTTGCAATTTCAACATAAGAAGTCCTAATGTTAAGAATATTTTGGCCGGGCGCGGTGGCTCAAGCCTGTAATCCCAGCACTTTGGGAGGCCGAGACGGGCGGATCACGAGGTCAGGAGATTGAGACCATCCTGGTTAATATGGTGAAACCCCGTCTCTACTAAAAAGTACAAAAAAAAAAAAAAAACTAGCCGGGCAAGGTGGCGGGCGCCTGTAGTCCCAGCTACTTGGGAGGCTGAGGCAGGAGAATGGCGTGAACCCGGGAGGCAGAGCTTGTAGTGAGCTGAGATCTGGCCAGTGCACTCCAGCCTGGGCGATAGAGCGAAACTCCGTCTCAAAAAAAAAAAAAAAAAAAAAAAAAGAATATTTTAACCCCATCCCCAAAATAAAAAGACTCAGAACACTGTAACTCTAATGATCCTTCCCCCAACTTAGAGAGGATTATTGTCCAGTATTTTCATTTTGTTAGTAGACTGTTCTTTTTTCCTTTTTTTTTTTTTTGGTACTTTTTTAGAGATGGGGTCTCATTTTGTCAACCAGGCTGGAATGCAGCGGTGTGATCACAGCTCGCCTCAGCCTTGAACTCCTAAGCTCAAGCAATCTCCCACCTCAATTTCGTGGGTAGCTGGGGCTCACAGACATATGCCATCACATCTGGCTACATTTTTTTTTTTTGGTACAGATGGGGTCTTGGTACGTTGCCCAGGCCGATTTCAAGTTCCAGGCCTCAAGTGATCCTCCCGCGTTGGCCTGCAATCCCGAAGTGCTGGCGTTGCAGGTGTGAGCCACCGCACCCAGCCTGTTACTTTGCTTGGATTCACACAGGCATACTGCACTATGGTTGTCCTGTGGTATCCTCGGGGTATTGGTTCCAGGACCCTCAAAGATACCAAAATTTGCAGGTGCTCAAGTACTTCATATAAAATGGCGTAGTATTTGCACATTACCTACGCACATCCCACTGTGTACTTTAGATTACTTATGATCCCTAAAACAATGTAAATGCTCTGTAAATAGCTGTTACACTGTATTGTTTTAAAATGTGTATTATTTTGGCCACCCGCGGTGGCTCACGCCTGTAATCCTAGCACTTTGGGAGGCCGAGGCGGGCGAATCGCGAGGTCAGGAGATCGAGACCACCCTGGCTAACACGGTGAAACCCCGTCTCTACTAAAAATGCAAAAAAAAATTACCCGGGTGTGGCCGCGGGTGCCTGTAGTCCCAGTTACTCGGGAGGCTGAGGCAGGAGAATGGCATCAACCCTGTGGAGGCGGAGCCTGCAGCGAGCCGAGATCGCGCCACTGCACTCCAGCCTGGGCGACACAGCGAGACTCTGTATTGCTTCAGCTTAAAAACAATATTTTCAGTCTGCTTGGTTGAATCCATGGATGTGAAGCCAAGTGTAAGGAGGGCCCAGTGTGCTCTTCTGGGATAATTCTCCTTCTTGCTAAAGCGCACGCTTTACACGGGAGGCTGGGGCGGGAAGATCGCCGCAGCCCCGGAGATGGAGGTTGCAGTGGGCCGAGATCGCGCCACCGCACCCCAGCCTGGGCGACAAAGCAAGACTCTGTCTCAAAAACACACAAAAACAGAGAAAAACAAGACAGTAATGGCTCAACTCACATAGCACCAATGGGCCAAGCGTTCTTCTGAGCGCTTTTCGAGTCACCGGTCCTCAGAGCAACCCCTGAGGCCTGCCAGGAAGCGGAACTCCAACCCCGCCGGGATCCCGGCTCCCGGAGGCTCCCCAGCCCCGCCCACCCGGCCATCGCCCCGCCCACCAAGGCCCCGCCCCGCCGCGGCGGTCACGTGGGGTGCGCGCCCAGACTCCTATCCGGAGGCGGAACCGGCAGTGCGGCCCGAAGTCCCACAGTCACCGAGCGCGCCCGGCCATGCGCCCCCTGCGCCCCCGCGCGACGCTGCTCGCGGTCCTGGCATCGCTCCTGGCCGCTCCCCCGGTGGTCCCGGCCGAGGCCCCGCACCTGGTGCAGGTGGACGCGGCACGCACGCTGTGGCCCCTGCGGCGCTTCTGGAGGAGCACAGGCTTCTGGTGAGCGCTCCGCGCGCCCGCCCGCGGCCTCCGGGACCTTGTGGTCGCACGGGGAGAGCTCGGGCGCCCCCTGACTGCGCACTGTGAGAGCTTCAGAGACCGGAGCTCCCTCCTCTGGGGCCCTGGCTCTCCCGGGCCCGCCCCGCGCCGTGTTTGGGGGTGGGCTCTCCAGCTGAGTGGGTGCCAGGGCGTGAGCCTGGGGCTGGGCCCTGAGCTTGCCCAGTGGCCGCCCCCTGTAGCCCAGACCGATGCCCAGGATCCTGCTCTTTGAGGTAAACCAGGAGTCTCCCGGGAGTGGGACGCCCCTGCAGCGGGACCTGGCCTGCCTGTCCCATTCCCTCCACCTAGAGCTGAGGGCCCGCCTGCCTGGCAGGGCCGGGGCCAGGGCTGGCGTTGGCCCCTCGTCTTACGGCCGCTCCCGTTCCGCAGGAAGATGGGACCTCCCAACATCCTTGGCCCTAAGGGTCATTTTATTAGTCACTGAGCGCAGGCGCAGCGCCTGAATCCCGCGCCCGGGCAGTCCTGGGCTTGAACGTGTGTGTGGGCCGCGCTGCCAGCCATGCTGAGGCTCGGGACTGAGCCGCCCCTTTGCTGTCCCCAGCCCCCCGCTGCCACACAGCCAGGCTGACCAGTACGTCCTCAGCTGGGACCAGCAACTCAACCTCGCCTATGTGGGCGCCGTCCCTCACCGTGGCATCGAGCAGGTCCGGACCCACTGGCTGCTGGAGCTTGTCACCACCAGGTGGGCGATGGGTGGGGCCTGGGTGTCCCAGAGCCCCTTACAGAGGCACAGACGGGAGGGGCAGGGCTGGGGGCTGCTCAGAAGACCCCTTGTTCCCCACTTTCCGCCGAAGCACCGTGTCCTTGCTGGCTGTGCTGGGGTGAGGGCTGTGTGCTGGAGGGAGCCCCTGCATGGGGCACGGTGGGCTTCCTGCAGGTCTCCCTGGAAGCTCAGGGTGGGCTGTGCCGCACCTGTCTCCTCGTGCACCCATGAGCATCCCTGTGTGTGTTTGCTGACTGGGCTGGGCAGGGCCAGCACCTGAGAACTGAGAGGAGGTCTTAACTGGTCACAGCACCCTGGGCCCTGATGCTGGTGCAGGTGGCCACCCTGTGACAGGGAGGCACAAGGTGTGAGGGGCACTTGGGTGTGTGGGGCCTTCTGGAAACACAGAGACCCTCATGCTCTTGGCCGGAGCCGCTGGCTCCTACCAGCAGGATGGGCACTAGGCAGGCCAGGGCATAGGGGGTCCTCTTGGCACCTTGGAGGCTGCATAATGTTGGGGGGCCCTTGTTCAAATAAGATGTCAACCCCGAGCGTCAGGCCAGGCCCATCCCTGCTGAGCCGAGGGACAGCAAGGGTGTGGAGCATTGAGACCCAGCCAGCACTATGGGCCAGCCTGTCTTGGAGGCAGAAGTTCTTGATTTCTGAGTGTTTGGGTCCTGCGTGTGATCAGAGGGCCTCCTTACCCAGTTGGCGTTCCCCGGTTTCCCCAGGGCGGCTGTGGCACAAGAGTGCAGCTCTTGGGCGGCTCCTCCCTGGGAAGGGTCTCAGCAGTGGCTTGCAGACGTCTGCTGTGGGCGCCCCTGGAGGGAGCAGAGGCTGCTGGACAGGCCTGGCCCTGCTACGGGTGGGCATCAGTGGCCTCCAGCTCCCTGTGGCGGGCTCGTGCTGTCTGCACGGCATCGTGCACACTGAGAAACAGCTGCTCCTCCTCAGCCACGTCCCCAGGGCCCTCCCCAAGGAAGCCTCCTCTGCTCAGAACATCTCTCACAGGGGGGCTGCAGCAGGCTAGCAGCAGGCTGATGCCCAGGGTCCCATAGTCTCGGCGCAGGTCCTGCAGCGTGGTCACGCCGGCTGCGTCCAGGAACAGCAGTGGGGCGCAGTCGATGACCACTGTGTGGAAGCCGGCCGCCGCAGGCGCCAGTGCAGCCCTGCTGCTAACCGCGCCCAGGTCCTTGCCCTGGGCAGGGCCTCCGTCGCCGACCTCCCACTCTGAGCCCCGCTCCTTCCTCCTGGCAGCCACGCACCCCGCGTCCAGCCCTGTGAGACTGTAGAGTGACCGCAGGAAGAAGTCCTTGTTGGCATAGTACAGCGGCCCCCCGAAGCGGAACACCCGCACGCCGGGCTCGGGGACGAGGCCCTCGAACTCTGTGGCATCCTCGTAGAAGGCCGAGTTCCCGATGCGGGCCAGCAGGGTGGCGCGTGGGCGTTGGGTGCGGCCGGCCAGGCTGAGCAGCGAGAGGATGACGCCGGCCAGCAGCCCGGCCTCTGTGCTGACCAGCATGCAGGTGGCCGCGGTGCCCGCCCAGACCAGCGCGTCGGCTGGGCTCATCCGCCACAGCCGTGGGAGGTCCCACACCTTGCGCAGGGCCCCCCGCAGGCTGACCACGATGACGCAGGCCAGCACGCTTCGCTGGAGGTCGTGGAACAGCGGTGCCAGCGCCAGCAGCACCAGCAGCACCACGGTGGCGCTGACCACACTGGACAGCTGTGTCCGGCAGCCAGTGGCTGTCTTCACCAGGCTCTTGGCCAGGGCGGCGCTGGTGGCGAAGCAGTGGAGGAAGGCGGGTAGCACGTTGCAGCAGCCCACAGCCAGCAGCTCCTGGTTGGCGTGCACAGAGTAGCCATGGTTGCGGGCGAACATCTCCGCCAGCGAGATGGAGAAGGCCGCACCCACGAGGGCCAGGGCCACGGCATCCAGGGCCACACGCTGCATCAGCCTGGGCTCCGGGACCTGAGGGGGCATGAAACCCGTGGGGATGTTGCCGGCCACGCTGGAGCCAAAGCGCCTGTGGAGCTGCCCAAAGTGGGACACAAGTGTGGCCACCACGATGACCAGCAGCTCCGTGGGCAGGGGCACCCGCAGGCGGCGTCGGTAGCGGTCTGAGAGCTCCTTCGCAGCTAGCAGCACCGCCAGGCACACCGTGCTGGTGACCACGTCGCACACGTTGGCCTGCCCAGCGCTGCGCAGCAGGCTTAGCCATGTGAGGATCACCATGCCGGGCCCCTGGTGCCGTGGGATCCGCACACCCAGCAGGTGCTTGAGCTGCGAGGTCAGGATGGTCACGGAGGCCCCCATAGCAAAGCCGTCGAGCAGTGGCTGTGAGAGGTAGGCAGACACGAAGCCCAGCCGGAGGACACCCATGAGGACCTGTGGACGGAGTGCAGTCAGGCCAGCAGGCGCCTGGCGGGAGCCACGTGCCCCTCACCAGCACCTGGCGTGGCCCGAGGGGTGGTGGTCACGGCACAGGGCCTGACAATTCTGTTGCAGCACCATATGTTCCAAATCAGACTCCTCACACGGGCCTGTGTTCTGGCTCCACGCGTGCTCATGCCTGCAGACACTTGGGACATCCACACGGGCGTCACACATGCACGCAGTTGGCCATAGACACATCTAACCTTCTCACATTCAGAAGTCCGTTTTATTTCAGAATTAAGACCTCTGGCATCAGAAGGTAGCCCCTTCCTCCTGCTTCCCACACATGGCGCCCACTACCCCCCATGCAGATGTGGAGCCAATGGGGGCCAAGGTGGACAGGCCAAGGCAGGAGACATTCAGGGATGGGGAGGCCATCCCCCACCCCACCTAGGACAAAAGGCCTGGGAAGCCACATGGCCTCAGTCTGGCACCACTGAGCCACAGCCACACCTGGCCTGCTGGCCCCCACCCAGGCCGTGGCCCAGTAGGCCGGCTCCCCGTGCCCCTCCCCTCCTGCACCCACAGCCCCTCTGCGTCGGTGCCTCACTCTGGGATGCCCCGGCACGCCTCAGCTCTGCCCAAGCCTTGCTGTCTTGGGCCAGCACCTCCTCTGCCAACTCTGTGCTTGCCCCCAGCCTTGCCCTCGTGGATGGCCAGCACCTAAGGGGGGTGCCCTGGGCCCCTCTCTGTGCCCAAGCAGAGCTCCTCACCTGGTAAAGCCCGGTCATCAGCGTGAGGGCGGTGGCAATGCGGATGGCGTAGCAGTCACGCCCGCAGTCCAGCATGGCATCTGAGCTGTTGAGGATGCTGCTGTTGGCCCCGGGCTGCAGGCCTTCCTGGGAGGGGTCGAAGCCGGCCAGCTGGAGCTCCCGGTCCACCACCTGCCCCACCATGAGGCAAAGCAGGCTGAAGATGCCCACGGAGACGTGCCGCGAAGTGCCCATGAGGAAGTAGATGAGGTTGGCGAAGAAGGACGTATACAGGCTGTAGATGGGCTGCAGCCCGGCCAGCAATGAGTAGGCGATGGCCTGAGGCACCAAGATGATGCCGATGACCAGCCCGGACATGACGTCACCTGCCAGGTACTCCCGCGGGCGGTACTGACGCAGCCAGCGCGTGGCGGGGAGCAGGTCCTGCACCAGCGCCCGGGCGCACAGCACGCTGCACGAGCAGCTCCGCCACAGCCTGGCCTTCAGCATCTCCCACAGACCCTGGGGTGCTGGGCGCTGCCGTCGGACCAGCACCGGCCCTCTGTCTTGCTGCAGAGGCTCAGGGGACTCGTCCATCCTGCAGCGTCAGGTCCTGTGGCCAACCTGCAGCCGAGAAGAGGGCATGGTCACAGGAGCCCCTGGATCCAGGGCCAAACGACAAGGTCTCGGGCAGCAGCGGGCCCCTTGGGGCGGACCCCTCACCCACCCAGGGCCGGGGATTGGTGCTGGGCCTTCTCCGGGCAGTGCGGGCCCCAGCCCCCTGCCCGGTATGGATGGACGCCAGGCCCTGGCGGTTCCAGAACCCATCGTGGGGTGAGATGGGATTACGACACCAAGCCCATACTACGGGCTGTGCTGAGGCCAGCAGCGCTGAGGGGCGGAGTGGCAGGACCCTGTCCAGGCTCAGCTGTGGCCCACTGGCTCTGCATTTCCTGCCTGAAACCCACCCTGTAGCCTCCTGAAGCTCACCCGCCCAACGGGGAGGGAACAGGCTGGGCTGCCGCCGCACACACGTGTGCTTGGGGTCAGAATGTCACAGTCAGTGGACACAGGTGCAGGCAAGCCTGAGTCCGGCTGCTCTGCCTCCACCTCCCGCTCCCCAGGCTGGCGAACGGTCCTGCCGTCCACCCCATGTCCACACCAGAACCCTCCCTTCCCCATCCAAACCATCGCCTCCTCTCTCGGAGATACCTTCCTCACCCCTCCGCAACCTGCCCTGTGGGTCCTGGGGCTGGCGGAAGTCTCAGGAAGAGGCCTCCTACGTCTCTGCCAAGCCTTGTGGGTGCTGGGACCCCAAGTCTGCCGGGGGAGCAGCGTTCAGACACCAGCCCAGCCCATCCGCTTGGCCTTGAAACAGAATTCTGAGAGTATGCCTAAACAGGGGCCCCATAAGGGCCAGCTGGGAGGGGAGGAGGGTGACTGGCATCTGTTTCCCCTGCCCAGACAGTTCTGGGACGTGAGGCGCCCCTTCCCAGGCTGCACCAGCTCACTGTGGAACGGCCATGACACACTGTCCCGAGGCAGCACCGAGAGGACCTAGCCCGCCGCACACAGCCACCCTGGGCTGGCAGAGCCGGAAGGGCACCTGACCTTTTCTTTGCCCTCGGAAAGCACCATGGCGTTAGGGAGGCGGTGCTTAGAAGCCTGACCGGTCCCATGTGAGGCCCTGGGTCTGTCCTGTTTGCAGGGTCCAATGTACTTTCGCTTTAAAAACTTCTCAGCAATGTTAGGCAAAGACTTTGCTCCCAGGACACCAGGTGCCCAGGACACCCTGCAGCCTGGGCTAAGCCTGCTATTTGCACGCTGGCCCAGGGTGTGGGAGCTGCAGTCTCCTGGGGGGTGTGTTGGAGGAGTGGGTCAAGCCTGGTAGGTTGACACACGCAGGCTGGGCACAGCATCCCTGGGGCCCACAGCAGCGGTCCTGGCCCTCAGGCAACATTGCAAGAGTTGTGTCCCCGTCCGTGGAAGACCCCACCACACTGGGTCCTTGGATGCCCTGAAGCCCACCCCAAGCCCCTGGGGTCCAGGTGTGTACAGTAGGGCCACCTGCCTTGAGCCTGAGGGTGCCCCTAAGAAATCACAAGTCGGCCGGGCGCGGTGGCTCACGCCTGTAATCCCAGCACTTTGGGAGGCCGAGGCGGGCGGATCACAAGGTCAGGAGATCGAGACCATGGTGAAACCCCGTCTCTACTAAAAATACAAAAAATTAGCCGGGCGCGGTGGCAGGTGCCTGTAGTCCCAGCTACTTGGGAGGCTGAGGCAGGAGAATGGCAGGAACCCGGGAGGCGGAGCTTGCAGTGAGCCGAGATCGCGCCACTGCACTCCAGCCAGGGGTACAGAGCAAGACTCCGTCTCAAAAAAAAAAAAAAAAAAAAAAAGAAATCACAAGTCCAGGGCATTTCTGGCCTCGGCTCCCACGCCCCCCTCTGATATGACTGAGATCTGGGCCCAGGATGGTTCTTACCTGAGGGAGTCCTCACAGGCGCAGAGGGCCCTGGGATGGCGAGGGGCTGGCAAGACCACTGAGGACCGCAGGGCCCTCTGGCTCCCGTGAGCGGCTGGGAGAGTGGAGGTGGTGGCTCTGGCGCCGACCTGCAGGCAGTGGTCTGTGCACTGGGCTCTGCGGTTGAATTATTTACTTACAGATTGCTGAGTCACGGGTTTATCCAGCCATGTTACCTGATCGGTGAATCCGGGAGTTGAACTGTAATCAGGCTCGTAGTAGTTAGAGCTCTGTGGGCCTCTGATGAGCTCCCAGCGTCCCAGGAGCAGCTGCAGCTATGGCTCTGCAGCCCTGTCTGGAGGGCTTAGGGACCAGCGGGAGGCAGGGGCTCAGGGGCTGAGCACAGGCAACCCTTCAGCTCTGGGGTTGACTGCAGCAGCCTTTAAACCCAGGCAGGGCTGAGGGAGGGTTGGTCTCCGTGTCCAGTTGGTGGACACCCTCCTGGTCCTGCAAGGAGCCAGCCTGGTTCAAGCTGGAGCAGGGTGGAGGCTGATAGCCAGCTCAACACAAGGCTGCTGGTGTGTGCAGATATGTATGTGCTCACGTGAGCCCTGTGTGTGGTGCTCACTGCCAACGGCAAGGGCTGCCGGGGGTCAAGATACCATGACTGGCCAGGGGCAGGAGTCCTGGTCTGCCCAGACCCAGCGCCGACCCGCAGTGCCTGGTCACCCTCATGGCTCCTCTGCCCTCCCCTCTACCATAGACTGGGACCGGCAGTGCCTGCTTTATACGGCTGATGTGAAGATAAATGATTTCTGGAAGTGAACTTCAATTAAGCCCACACATGACAATAAGGGTGAGCTGCTTTTTAAAAAGGAATTATTGGCCAGGCACGGTGGTTCACTCTTGTAAGATAGGAGGACTGCCTCAGGCCAGGAGTTCAAGACCAGCCTGGTCAACATAATGAGATGCTCCTCACCTTTTCTTTTTTCTTTTCTTTTCAAGGCGGAGTCTTGCTCTGTTGCTCAGGCTGGAGTGCAGTGGCGTGATCTCTGCTCACTGCAAGCTCCGCCTCCCAGGTTCACACCATTCTCCTGCCTCAGCCTCCCGAGTAGCTGGAACTGTGGGCACCCGCCACCATGCCCAGCTAATTTTTTTGTATTTTTAGTAGAGATAGGGTTTCACTGTGTTAGCCAGGATGGTCTCGATCTCCTGACCTCGTGATCCGCCCGCCTCGGCCTCCCAAAGTGCTGGGATTACAGGCATGAGCCACTGCGCCTGGCCAACCCCTGCCCTCCAACCTTTACAAAACTCAAAAGTAAAAAATTAGCTGGGTGTAGTGGTGTGTGCCTGTATCCCAGATACTCAAGCGACTGAGGTGGGAGCATGACTTGAGCGTGGGAGTTTGAGGCTGCCATGAGGTATGATTGTGCCACTACACCCTAATCTAGGCCACAGAGCAAGAACCTGTCTCAAAAACAAATGTTATCACTGGCCCAGCACTTTGGGAAGCTAAGGTAGGAGGATCGCTTGAGCCCAGGAGGTCCAGGCTGCAGTGAGGTATGATTCTACCACTTCACTCCAGCCTGCAAGTCTGTCTGTTTTTCTTTTTCTTTTTTTTTTGAGACGGAGTCTTGCTCTGTCGCCCAGGCTAGAGTGCAGTGGCACAATCTTGGCTCACTGCAGCCTCCGCCTCCCAGGTTCAAGCGATTCTCCTGCCTCAGCCTCCTGAGTAGCTGGGACTACAGGCATGCACCACCACGCCCGGATTTTTGTATTTTTAGTAGAGGCAGGGTTTCACTATGTTGGTCAGGCTAGTCTTGAACTCCTGACCTCGTGATACACTCGCCTCGGGCTCCAGAAGTGCTGGGATTACAGGTGTGAGCCACCATGCCCGGCCGGTTCTGTCTCAAAAAAAAAAAAAAAAAAATTCCTTGGGAGCCTCAGGTCCGCCCCCCCCCCCACCCCCCGCCACTTTGACAGTGAGTATTGCTTGGGAGCCTGCACCGGGCACCTGTGGCCAGAGGGTGAGTGTAACAAGGGGCTGCAGGCCTCAGTGCTCTCCCATCCCAAGGGAGGCCAGGAGGCTGTGGTGGGTCCCTCAGGTGGGGCTGGAAGGCCAAGCTGGCCCTGGCACCTTGGGCAGCTTGACTTGGTCCTGGGAACAGAAGTCACAAGCTCTATTTCTCCTGTCCGCGTGGGATTGAAGCCAAGGGTCTCACAGAACCAGTTGATGTGCTGGGGCTTCATTCCCCCAGGACATGGACACAGACATTGATGGGGCAGAGCCCCAGCGGGAGGAGTCCCTGGACACTCACTCCACCAGAGGTACCTCCTCGTGGAAGCCATCTGCCAAGCCCTGCTAGTTCCCCACAGCCCTGGGTCGGCCCAGGGAAGACTGGGCTGCAGTCCCCCATTTGGAGGTGAAATGGGAGTGGAATGTAGTTGGGGTGGCCACAGAGTAGGAAACACCGGAAGTGTGAGATGCGGGCAGGGCTGAACAGGCCCCAGGGTCTCGTGCCCCTGTAGCCTCCACCTGGGATGCCCTCTCCAAGTCTCACTTCTCCTCAGAGCCCCTGCCCTGTCCTCCAGAGTCTGAGCCCTCGCTCCCACCCCTGCCTAACCTGGGCCCCAGTGGTCCCTGGGAAGCAGCTGTTTGCCCAGCAGTTGAGAGCTGTGCTGTAAGAAGCAGTTGGCCAGTGGGTGGGGTAAGGCAGTCATGCAGGGCCTCAGGCCCCTCCGTGGGACAGATAAGGACCTCTCTGGGTGCAGCCACCGGAAGGGTTGTTGGAGAACTGGGGAGACCCAGGGGGCTGGGCTTGCTCCCTCAAGGTCTCCCTAAAGGAGCCAGGGAGGACCTGAGTGCTGGAGCAGGGGTGGGCGCCTGGTGCAGATGCCTGCATGCAGGGTAGGGTGGGCAGTGTCACCTGGGGCCACAGAAAAACCTCGAGTGGGAGGTGGTCCTTCCCCCTCAGGAAGGGTGGTGGAGGTGTCCAGAGGTTGGCTTGTGGGGACCCATGGTGAGATTTTAGGCAGGCAAGCATAGTTCAGGAACAGCCTCAGCCACACCGCAGGGGCCTGGCCTCAGGGGTCTTTTGTAGGCATTGGGCCTCAGGCCCTTTTAGTCCCCACCTAGGCTGGGTGTCCAAAGCAGGTGAGGTCATCATTATAGGATCCTTGGGGTCTGACTGGCCCACCTCCCACGTGTCTCTGCCTCAGTTTCTCTGAGCACTGAGGCAGTGGCTGGTGCTGCCCTGTGGTCAGGCCCAAAGGCTGAGTGCCCAGAGGTCCAGAGAGAGTGGGTAGCATATTCTACCCCAAGCCAGTGCGCGCACAGGGCTGCCGACACCTTCCTTCCCTGCTTGGCCCCAGCAACTGGGACCTGCCTGAACCGCTCTCCGGCCTGATCCCGTGGCCAGTTTTGTGCCACACACTTACTTCCTCAGTTTTGTCTTTAAATCAGCCCTTTTACATTGGAGTCCATTTACTGGGAAAAGAGACTTGGTATCCTTGCCTCCCACCCGTGGAAAGAAGCCCGGCTGACAGGGCTTTGGGACCGGACCCAAGTTTATTCCCAGTGACCCTCCCGCGGGTGGGCGTGCTCCGAGGTCTGGAGAAGAGGAGGCCCCGGCCCTCACCCTCTAACACCTGCGTCCCCTTCGTCCTGGCCACAACTGCAGCTTCTCCCGAGAGGCACTTCTCCAGTGCCCGCCCCGCGCCCCCAGCCCAGCGATCCCGGCCTCTGCCCCTGACCCGCACTCTCCTTCACCCTCAGGAGCGCTCGGCCCTGCTCCCCACCCCGCGCGGTGTCCCCCCCCCACCGCCTGCGAACCCCCATGCACGCGCGGCCCCGCCCCGCTCCCCCACCGCTGAGCACGCGCGCCCCACGCACTCACCAGGCCCGGCAGCCGCGCGGTCCTCGCGGCGCACGCGCTCAGGCCCAGGGGCGGGGACGCGGGGCCCCAAGCGGCCGCCCAGCCCCGGCCGCGCGGTGAATGAGCGCGTTGTGCGGACGCCACGGCCCCAGCGACACCCGGAGCGGGGTCTGGCAGAGCTGATCAGAGCTCCGGCCCTGGGGGTGGGCTGCGCATGGGCTGCGCGCTCCATCTCGCCCGCCCAGCTCTTCCCAATGGAGGCCAGGCGGAGGGTGGGGCCTGGGGTCTGTAGACCGACCCCGGGGTTCCTGGGCCTGGGGGCGGGGATCCCTGTACCGGGCTCCTCTCGCTGCGAAGCTGGCCCTGCCAGATGACACTCGGGCACCTTGGGTGTCAGGCCAGGGACATCTCTGATGCTGGGGCTCCCCCGCTAGCCCCAGTGTCAGGGGCCGCCGGGCTATCGCCTGGGGGTTCTGCAGAGAAAACCTGAAGCCCAGCTGGGCCTTCACTTTCCTCCAGGTCACCGTGTCCTGCTACTCCAACTCCGTGGGACGTTGGAATGCGCCTTTTGGGCATTTAATTTGTATCCAAGTGCTTCTCAAGTTACTTCTTTGCTACCACTGTGTTCTTTGGATAGAGGGGACGGGAGGTGGTAGGGGCTGGGTGGGGCGGACACCAGGGACTCCTGCTGCTCCTGCTGGGCGCCCAGCCCTGGGTACAGGAGCAGGTGGGGACCAGCAGAGGCGGGGCAGAGCAGGAGCCCACACCTGAAGGCTGTAGACTCCGGCTGAGGCTCTGCGTTGATCTTCTACACCGTGGGAGGACCAGAAGGGAGGCGAGGTGTCCAGACCTTTGCTGTGGAGCTGGGGGTGCTGTGGCATGGGGAGATTGACAGGGACCTCTCTCTATAGGTCCAGATTCCAATCCATGGTGGTAACCCCGTCCCCCACCACTGCAGATGGGGCACAAACCCAGCTGTCATAGGAGGTGCTCACCTTCTGCGTGGCATCCGCAGGAATGCCAGCCTGGCCAGCCTGGTCTCTGCTTCTCCAGGCTCAAGGCTGGCTGCTATTCCATTCACCCCATCCCCCTTCCCTCAGGCCAGAAGCATCACCCACAGCCCCAGACCCCTGCACACCAGCCTCCTCACCCAGTTCACCCTCAGATGTTCAACTCCACATGGCCAAAACCGAGACCAGTCTCACTGCAAGCTCATCCACCCACCCAGCTGCTCAAGCTGAAATCCACAGTTGCCCTGGACCACTTCCCCTACCCCCGCACCAGCTCACCTCAAACCTCATCAGTCCATCTGCTCCAGCCTCTGCTCACAACCTGCACAGCCACCACCCAGTCTGGGCACCATACCTCTCTGGGCCACCACCATGGTCCCCAGCCAGTCTTCAGCTCCCACCCTGACTCCAGTGGGCTGCCAGAGGGATCCTTGAAAAATGCCCTGGCACTGCTCACTCAGAACGCTGAAAGGCATCCCTGTTTTGCTCCTGGTCAGGGTCCCATGCTCAAAGCAGTCACTTCCAGACGCCGTGGAGCCTCATCTCCTGTGATAGCCACCCTGATTCTGTCCCAGGCCCACCAGCTGCCTCCCTACTCCCTGATTATCATGTGCACATTCCTGTCCCAGAGCCTTTGCACTGGCGATGCCATCTGCTGCCTGGACATCTTCCTGCTGGACAGTCCCATTGTGTAGTAGCCTTAGATGTCTCCTCAGAGAGGTCCCTCGCTGGCCATCAGGCTCCTCACTCCCTATCATATCCCCTTCACCAAAGATTCCCATTCCCCGATGATGCCTGTCCCCTTGGAACACAGGCCCTGTGGAAATTCAGCCCCGTCTGCAAGTGCAGTGGCAGGGCAGCCGCCTTCTCCCTTTCCTGCCCACCCATGTTGCCTCTTGGGGTGTGGGAGGGGAAATGGGGCACTCCTGGGCCTCCAGGAGGTACAGAGAACGAGGGTGGGTTGCCCACCAGGTCCTGCCTAGCTCCTGACCCCTGGCCCCTGCCCCTCAGGACCTGCCTGCCTCGTCCCACTGAGCCTCAGGGCTATTACGAGCCCCCACCCCAAGTCTTCCATCTCTTGATGGTGTCAGGTTGGGGGGTCTCCATGTACAGATACTCTAGTTCACACTCGGCTTTCATAGGGTTGATGATTTTCCAAGGGGAAGGGCCCGTCGGGAAGCCGGGATCTGAGTCCCGGGTGGCACCTTGCAGGGTCTCACATGCTGTGTTGTGGCCACGGTTCCAGCCTGGAGCATGGAGCTGTGTGGGCACCCTGCTCCCTGACGATGACCGTCCTTCTGCAGGGGGTCCACTGGACGGGGCCCAAGCTACAACTTCACCCACCTGGATGGGTACCTGGACCTTCTCAGGGAGAACCAGCTCCTCCCAGGTGAGCTGTGGGCTCTGCCCTCCCAGCCCTCCTGCACCCTCTTGCCCTGCCTACCCTCTCCCTCACCCAGCCCCTCCGGGTCCTTGGATGTCCATTCAGGGCTGGCCTTGGTGCCGGAGCACGACCTGGCAGAGCATGGGTGTCGTGTGTGGTGGGCAGTGGGGCAGCCCTCCTGTGTTCCAGGGTTTGAGCTGATGGGCAGCGCCTCGGGCCACTTCACCGACTTTGAGGACAAGCAGCAGGTGTTTGAGTGGAAGGACTTGGTCTCCAGCCTGGCCAGGAGATATATCGGTGGGCGAGCACAGGCCCCTGGTGGGAGCAGGGTGGGGGGGGGATGGGGCGGGGACAAGGGATACCTGCACCTTGATCGGTGCAGGCCCTTGGGCCCCAGGCTCGGGGGTACTCCTGGGCAGGCTGCACCCCTGTCACCTAGGCCACCGCCCAGGTCTTGGATCCCTTTGAGCCAGGGCTTCCTGATGTGGGGCAGGAGGTTGGCCTGTGTGGAGGTGGGGTTCATCTTAAGCCAGATGCCCTTCATCACTTTGCGCCCTCCCTCCGTGGGAGTCACTGAGGCGAGATTCACCTGTGCTGGGGGGACAGCAGGGCTCCTCTGCAGGTAGGTACGGACTGGCGCATGTTTCCAAATGGAACTTCGAGACGTGGAACGAGCCGGACCACCACGACTTTGACAACGTCTCCATGACCATGCAAGGTGTGCACCACTTCCTGGGATCCTGCCCAGCTGAAAGCTAAGCCGCTGGTCCCCAGGGCAGGTGTAAACGCAGCGCTCCCCCGGTCCAGGCTTCCTGAACTACTACGATGCCTGCTCGGAGGGTCTGCGCGCGGCCAGCCCGGCCCTGCGGCTGGGAGGCCCTGGCGACTCCTTCCACACCCCACCGCGATCCCCGCTGAGCTGGGGCCTCCTGCGCCACTGCCACGACGGTACCAACTTCTTCACCGGGGAGGTGGGCGTGCGGCTGGACTACATCTCCCTCCACAGGAAGGTGCGCCCTACTCCTCCGCCCGTCCCGGGGTTCTGCGCCCTCAGCGGCGGTGCCCGGGGAGGCGCTGACCCTGGTGGTACTGAGGCGGCCACACCCGCAGGGTGCGCGCAGCTCCATCTCCATCCTGGAGCAGGAGAAGGCCGTCGCGCAGCAGATCCGGCAGCTCTTCCCCAAGTTTGCGGACACCCCCATTTACAACGACGAGGCGGACCCGCTGGTGGGCTGGTCCCTGCCCCAGCCGTGGAGGGCTGACGTGACCTATGCGGCCATGGTGGTGAAGGTGGGCCGGCCCAACGCCCTTCGCGCCCCCCAGCCACCTTCCTCCTGGGACAGGACAGGCGAGCTGTGGCCGTGCCTCGCGGTCCCAGCCGCCCTGGACATCCACAGGTCATCGCCCAGCATCAGAACCTGCTACTGGCCAACACCAGCTCCACCATCCCCTACGCGCTCCTGAGCAACGACAACGCCTTCCTGAGCTACCACCCGCACCCCTTCGCGCAGCGCACGCTCACCGCGCGCTTCCAGGTCAACAACACCCGCCCGCCGCACGTGCAGCTGGTGCGCAAGCCGGTGCTCACAGCCATGGGGCTGCTGGCGCTGCTGGGTGAGCCCCGGCCGCTGGGGTGGGCCGGCCAGGGCCCTCCAGGCTGGGGAGCGGCTCCTGCGAAGGCCCCGCTGCGGGGAGCACGCCTCTTCCAGCCGCGCGCTTCCCGGCGTCGGCCTCCGCGTGGCAGGGCCTGGGGACTCCTTCATGAAGGGGAGGGGGAGCGAGTGGTGGGAGGCCCGGTCCTGGGTCGGGGGGCGGCGGGGCAACGACCCCACGCGGCGACGGTCCCCGCGTCCCGCAGACGAGGAGCAGCTCTGGGCCGAGGTGTCTCGGGCCGGGACGGTCCTGGACAGCAACCACACGGTGGGCGTCCTGGCCAGCGCCCACCGCCCCGAGGGCCCAGCCGATGCCTGGCGTGCCGCCGTGCTGATCTACGCGAGCGACGACACCCGCGCCCACCCCAACCGCAGCGTCGCGGTGACGCTGCGGCTGCGCGGGGTGACCCCCGGCCCGGGTGAGCTGGGGTCCCAGGGAGGTCTCTGGGGCCGCCAGGGCTCTGGAGGGGGCGGCCCGGGGAGCTGAGGCCTGAGCGTCGGGCCCCGCAGGCCTGGTCTATGTCACGCGCTACCTGGACAACCGGCTCTGCAGCCCCGACGGCGAGTGGCGGCGCCTGGGCCGGCCTGTCTTCCCCTCTGCCGAGCAGTTCCGGCGCATGCGCGCGGCCGAGGTGGGTGGGCCGCGGAGGGGCGAGGGGCTGGGCCGGGGTCCCAGGAGGGTGGGCGGGGGGTGGGGACCCGGGGCGGGGGCCCCGAGGCGGTGTGGGTAGGAGGCAGAGCTGTGGGCCGGGGGCGTTCGCCCTGAGGTCGGGCCGAGCGTCCCCAGCCCCCCTGGAGAACCCTGAGGACCCGCCACTGCGCCCAGGACCCGGTGGCCGCCGCGCCGCGCCCCTTCCCCGCCAGCGGCCGCCTGACCCTGCACCCCGCGCTGCGACTGCCGTCGCTTCTGCTGGTGCACGTGTGCGCGCGCCCTGAGAAGCCGCCCGGCCAGGCAAGTGGCAATCCCCCAACCCGCGCTGCGGCCCGCCCGGACTCCTCCCCGACCCCATCACAGCCCCTCCCTCCCCCAGGTCACGCGGCTCCGTGCCCTGCCCTTGACCCAAGGGCAGCTGGTTCTGGTCTGGTCGGATGAACACGTGGGCTCCAAGTGCGTGAGTGGGGCCACCCCTCCCCCTGCCTAGTCCTAGGCACCCCCTGGGTCCCGACCCCTTCACCCATGCGGTCACTCGGGCTACTCGCCATGGCCCACCAGCTCCTTCCCTCGCAGTCCTGCGTCCCTGCCCTTCACCCCACACGCTGTGGGCCACTGCACCAGGCCCTGCCAGTGGGATGTGCATTCTCCTACCGGACATGAAGTGGACAGTTAGGCTCCAGCCCTCTCCTGTCTGGGCAGGAAGAGTGCCCAGGGGCTGGGGAGGTGCCACGGAGGGGCTTGAGGGAATGGTGCTCTGGGCCACCTGCCCTGCCTGCCCTGGCCTTTGAGGACCGTCTTGACCCCAGCCTTGGTCTTGGCCTGACCTCCCTAGGTGCCTGTGGACATACGAGATCCAGTTCTCTCAGGATGGTAAGGTGTACACCCCAGTCAGCAGAAAGCCATCGACCTTCAATCTCTTTGTGTTCAGCCCAGGTGCGCCCACCACCCACTGCCCTGGTCTCAGCCACCCCATTCTTCGACCTCAGGGCAGTGTTGGGTGGGGGCCTTGAGAAGCCTGGGGTCAGGAGGCTTTTGGGCGGGGGCAGGTTCAGGTTGGCACACGTGTCCCCGTGTCTCCAGACACAGGTACTGTCTCCGGCTCCTACCGAGTTCGAGCTCTGGACTACTGGGCCCGACCAGGCCCCTTCTCCAACCCTGTGCCATATCTGGAGGTCCCTGTGCCAAGAGGGCCCCCAGCCCCTGGAAATCCATGAGCCTGTGCTGAGCCCCACTGGGCTGCACCTCCACTGGCAATCAGCGAGCTGGGGTTGCACTGTGCCCACGCTGCCCCCCCATCACCCCCTTTGCAATATATTTTTATATTTTATTATTTTCTTTTATGTCTTGGTACCAACACCCCCTTTAAAGCGGCTTTGCACACGTCAGTCTCAGGCCCAGGCTCTGTGGCTTGGCCCTGGGCACATTCCGGGGCAGCCTCCAAGGGTAAACCCCGGCGGCTGATGGGGACCCAACTGGAGCGAGGCCGCTTTCCCCCTCACTCCCACTTAGACCACCCCCAAGCCGGAAGCATGTTGAGCCCCTGAGCCAGGCTGGGGAGCCAGCTCAGCCCTGCCTACCCAGGGTTTTCCAGGATCACCCCTGGTGAGGCGGCGTGCCGGTCTCTTGCTCTCTTACTTGTTCTGCAGAGTGGGGAGCTGAGGCTGCATGAGGGAAGACTCCTGTACCCCCACATGGTGGAGGGTGGGATGGGGGCACACCTGTGCGACCCAGGCTGTGGCCAGCAGAAGAAAACAGTAGCGTCCACCATGGTCTGCGTCTTCTCACCACGGATTGTCTTGGCTCCGGCTTTGAGACATGGGAGGGCCAGATGAGGACAATTTGATGACTGTTTACAGAGATGGAGGTGCCAGGAAGCCACAGGGGAGCCCCCAGGGTACTCACCAGTCCAGGCAGGGCTGGGCGTCCTGGCAAGGAGCAGGGACCTTCTGCCTAGGGGTGTGGCCAGCCTGTGGGTGCTGTGCGCAGGAGCCCAGGAATCAAGTCCCCAGTGTCTCTTCCCTCCCTCCAGCATCCTCCCAGGGCCACCCTTAGCTGCACTCAGCCAGAGGGCTGGGGCACAGGGACACCACAGGTTTCCCTGGAGGCTGTCAGGGGCTCTGGTGGGGGTGGGGGGTGAGCCCGCTAGCTTCACTGCACCTCCCAAAGCCCATGTCCCCTGCCTGCCCCAACCAAAGTGGGCCTCCAAGGTGCTGGGGTGGGACAGAGACCCCACAAGGGACCCTCCCCTCACTCCTGGACCTGGGTGTTGTGGCTTTTGGCAAAAATAGTCACATACACTCCAAGTGTCCCCCTTAGCTGGGATTCCTGGTGTAAGCCTGGCCACCAGGGTGTTAGGACGGACCCTCTGGAGGCAAGGTGGTGTCAGCAGGGGGTTCTGAGGCCCCACGGTGCTAGCATCAGTCTTGGCTGAACGGCAAAACTGCATCTGTCTCCTTCCCCATGAGGCTCCGTCACCGTCTCCTTCTCTGGTGGCCACCAGCTTACCGACACATCCCCACCCTCCAGTCTCACTGACGGGGCCACTTTGGGCTTTGCTGTGAATGGGTGAGGCTTGAGGCCATGCCAAGAGCCAGGGAAGCCGGCACTGGCCGTCAG
The DNA here is from genome assembly GCF_003255815.1 of Theropithecus gelada. NCBI lineage: Eukaryota > Metazoa > Chordata > Mammalia > Primates > Cercopithecidae > Theropithecus > Theropithecus gelada. The sequence continues at coordinate 969,714 of NC_037672.1, forward strand.
TCACACACAGCCTCTGTCCCTGCTGGGCCAGTTTGTACCTGGAGCAGTTGCTAGGTGACAGGAAGAGACCGTATTTGATGTCCCCTGTCCACATGCTGCCCGTGGTGCAGCCAAGAGTGGCTGGATGTGCCACCTTGGTTCTGCTGTGGGGTGCCTCTTGCGTCTTTCAGAGCCAGCGCCCCCCACCCCGGCTATGACACAATACCTGTCCCCTTCTGGGCGACATCATGCACCGTGCATCCATAAACCACCTCTACACTTTCCCTTCTTGTCCAGAGGCTGATAGGACTCTCGTCATGAAGCCCTCGGTGTGGGCTGAGGCAGGGGCAGTGATTCAGCAGGAGCAGTTTCATGGGAGCTCTGGTCTTCTGCCCGCAGGACTTACTTCCAGACGCGCTGGGACCAAGTCTGGCTCTTCCTGGGCGGCCGAGTCACGTGGCCGTTGAATGCTGTTAGACCTCACCAGGGCAGAGGGGCATGCTTTCCAAGTGACAGGAGGAAATGGCCTTTTCCTGGGATGTGAGGTCTGGGCTTGCCGGGGCATGGTGTTTCTGCCAGACACTCCAGGCAGGGTGGGGCCTGCTGGGCACCCACACTTGCAGCAGGTGGAGGTGTCACAGCCTGGACCCGCTGCAGAGCCTCTTCTGACCAACATTACCTGCCATCCAGGAAACGGGTGGAAGTGGAACGCTTGGGTGTACACGCCACTCCCCAAGCCCAGATCCACCCGATGCGGCCTCCTAGAAGCGGTGGTGTGAGGCATGATGACATAGCTTTTTTTTTTTTCCTCTTTGAGATGGAGTTTCGCTCTGTCACCCAGGCTGGAGTGCAGTGGCGTGATCTCGGCTCACTGCAACCTCCTCTTCCCAGATTCAAGCAATTCTGCCTCAGCCTCCCGAGTTGCTGGGACTACAGGTACCCACCACCACGCCTGGCTAATTTTTGTAGTTTTAGTAGAGAAACTTTAGTAGAGTTTCACTGTGTTAGCCAGGATGGTCTCCATCTCCTGACCTCGTGATCCGCCCGCCTTGGCCTCCCAAAGTGCTGGGATTATATGTGTGAGCCACCACGCCCAGCCATGTCAAACACTTTTTATGTCAACTGAGATCACGTTGCTTTTCTATCTGTTAATATGGTAAGGTGCGGCCAGGTGCACTTTGGGAAGCTGAGGCTGCTGGATCACTTAAGGTCAGGAGTTTGAAACCAGCCTGGCCAACATGGTGAGATCCTGTCTCTTGTGATCTGCCCACCTCGGCCTCCCAAAGTGCTGGGATTACAGGTGTGAGCCCCGCACCCGGCTATGTCAAACACTTTTATTTGTTTTTTTTCCAAGACGGAGTCTCACTTTGTCACCCAGGCTGGAATGCAGTGTGGCAATCTCAACTCACTGCAAACTCTGCCTCCCAGGTTCACGCTCTTCTCCTGTCTCAGCCTCCTGAGTAGCTGGGACTACAGGCGCCGCCACCACGCCTGGCTAACTTTTTGTATTTTTAATAGAGATGGGGTTTCACCATGTTAGCCAGGATGGTCTCGATCTCCTGACCTCGTGATCTGCCCACCTCAGCCTCCTAAAGTGCTGGGAGTAGAGGCGTGAGCCACCGCACCCAGCCGTGTCAAACACTTTTTATGTCAACTGAGATCACGTTGCTTTTCTATCTGTTAATATGGTAAAGTGCAGCCAGGCGCACTTTGGGAGGCTGAGGCAGGTGGATCACTTGAGGTCAGGAGTTTGAAACCAGCCTGGCCAACATGGTGAAACCCCGTCTCTACAAAAATACAAAAATTAGCCAGGCATGGTGGTGGTCGCCTGTAATCTCAGCTACTCGGGAGGCTGAGGCAGGAGAATCGCTTGAACCCAGGAGGCGGAGGTTGCAGTTAGCAGAGATCATGCCATTGCACTCCACCCTGGGCGACAGAATGAGACTTTGTCTAAAAAAATATATATATACACACACATATAGAGATATATATTATCTATCTATCTATCTATCTATCTATCTATCTATCTATCTATCTAGAGAGAGACAGAGAGAGAGAGAAAAAGTTCCATTGATTGATTTTCAAATGTTTTAAAACTGAGATGCAACAGGGACTCCCCTTAGGGGCTTGTGGGTCCCCCTCCAAGCATGGAAATAAAGGAAAGTCTCCAGTTCCTTCAGGAGAAATTCTGGGCCCCTCACCGGCCCTGAGAAGTAAATGAGCAGCCTGAAAGCAAAATGGCCCAAGCAGCTAAAATAGCAGCCAGGGGTGCTGGGGACGCTGGCTCCCATAGAAACCCAAGATTGCATCTTAGTATGTCCTGGAGTGACTTTTCAGAAGCCTGGGCCCCCACCAAATGGATCTACCGGCCCGCAGGCCTCAGATACAGGGAACCAGGGGCTGAACTCTGCCTGCTGCTCTTGTTCTGTTTCTTCCTGAAGGGGGCCTGGAGGGAGCCACACCCATGAGCCAGAGTTAACATTCTTTTCTGCTGACCCCAACTTTTTTTTTTTTTTTTTTTTTTTGC